>NC_087246.1:29130000-29285000 GCF_037042905.1 Lytechinus pictus
TTTCAGAATTGTCTTTTCTGCAATATTTTTGTCATTAATTGCTGTATAAATGAAATGTTGTAATTGCCATGTGAGTGAGTCTTTTTGTGTAAATCCACTACTAAAAACTTAAATTAAAATTGAAAAATATGAATATATGAATAAATATAAATAAATATTTATCTAACAATTAATAATATATTTAATCCTTCAGGGCGTCTTGTTTATTTTATATAAAAATATATAATTTTCTGGGTTTATTTTATATCACTTTAAAACTTCAATAAAATGAATTTCTTTCCTGACAATGATTGGGTTGTTTTATATAATATGGCTAATCCAACATGGCTAATGTTGTCAGTTCTGAGCTTGACCATTGATGCTTGAAAACATAACCAAAGCTGTGGATCTAGCAACTTAATATAAATCTGTTAAGGAAAACATGAAAGGTGTCTGTTTGCCAAATATTGGTGTTTGTACATGTAAGAGATATCAAGAAATTCTTTGCTTTCACATATCCTGTATTTCTAAACCAAAGTTTCATTAGGTGATTGAGCATTATTTTGATTGTGACCCAAAACTCTGAAGTCGGGGAAAGCACCATCGGTTAACAGTTTAAAATTAAAAATTAAAACACATCCATTTAATGAATAACAAGCATATTAGGAACTCTGGAGTAGCTCAATTTAATATGTAGAGGTTATTTTTAGTGTTTTTTAGCTCTATGAACATATCATTTATTTATTTATTTAATTTATTAAACCAGCATTCTCACTTTTTGTCATTAATCCTTATGACCTATTTTTGTTCAGGTTCGTGAGATCAACTTAAAGAGTGATGGGGAAGCAATGTACGAGGGCCAGGCTCCACTAAACATGGCAATCATTAAGATGTGTTGGACGAAATGCCTCGAGCAGAGTAAATATGAAGAGAGACTGCAGGAGATTGAGAGGTTTAATAAGTGAGTTTGCCTGCTTTGTCAGATGTCAAATTAAATTCAATGAATGTCAAATACATTTTGATCTCCTATTCGGTTGATATGAAATAAATTTATGCCCTTTTTGTGAAACTCCTATTACTTGAGAGCAATATTTTGTCTGTTCTTATTTTGTAATGCAGGAGCAATCGATGGAAGAAGCAAGGTATAGCGATCACCCCCATGATATACGGAACTGGCTTCTCTGATTGGACGCCTATGAACCAGGTATGGGGGATTACAATTTAAATGGTTTAAGTTAATCTATTTCACATAAATTTCAGAAAGATTTGATTAAATTCAAACAATTTAATTCTGATTATAAGGATGTACACAGACTCAATAAAATGCCCTTTGGTCTTATTATCATTTGCCCACATCAGATTACAAACTGATGGTAGACCAAAAAAGAGTAGGTACCATTGATCATTCAATACTAATACAATTATATCACATAGTTACACAATCATAACCATCATCGTCATCACCACCACCATATGATTACTATCACCATTAATGTCATCATTATCATCATTATCACTGTTATCATTATCACCGTCATCATTAATAGCAGCATCATCAGGTACAGCTTATGATGATCCTGTAGATATATTATCTTAATGATTATACGAATGACAAATGTTATGTAATGTTGACAATGACATACATGTATATATATGAAAATATAAAATCAAACCATCACCATTATCACTATTATTGTTCATCATTATTACCATCATCATTATTACCATCTTTATAATCATCTTTATCACCAGCATCATCATCGTTATCACCATTATCATCCACATCATCAACATCATCATCTTTAAACTGATCATCATCACCACCATCGTCATTATCTTCTTTATAACACCATCATCATCACTATCATCATCACCATCAAAATCATCATCTGTATCATCTTCACCTTCATTTATACAGCATACAGCACTGTTGAGAGGGATATTGCCCATGTCACAACCAAGTGACAGAACATAGATGCAAAAAAAAAATAATAATAAGTTAGCTCTGAATTATCTCTAGTGAATGATCTTTATTTCTTTCTACTCCAGGGAGCAGCTCTGGTACACATCTATACCGATGGCTCTGTTCTTGTTCATCATGGTGGGGTTGAAATGGGCCAGGGTCTACACACCAAGATCATTCAGGTAAAGATGCAAAGTTGAGTCATGTACACACCATTAGGTTTAATGTTGGGATTAGTGATCGGTTGAATTGGAAACGAGTATATGATTATATGGTTGATTTTGTGTCGGATGGACCTTTAAAAAAAATGATTTTCTATTTTTACTATAATACTTAGAGCCATTTTTTATGGTGTTGCTGCTTTCATATCTGGGGCTTGTTATGATAATGAAAAAATTGCAATATCAGTTTAAAGCTACTGAAATCATTTGATTTGATTGGCTGACAGCTAACTTGTTATGAAAATTGTGCATTTGTTATAATAACAAGTCTCTATGAAACAAAGGCTCCAGTTCTACTTCTATTCCAAATCATGAAAACAATAACATTGAACAGTTTCTGAAAGTACTGCTGCTACAAAAACTTGTACTGGTTATCATTGGAATTCAGTTGTTGAGCAATATTGATGTGATTAACCAATTATCTGTAATTTTTTAAAAGATTGCTAGTAGAGTTCTCGGTCGACCGGTGGAGAAGATACACACCTCTGACACCTCAACAGATCGTATCCCGAATGCGACCGTAACTTCAGGTAGCCTTGGGACGGAGCTCTTCGGAGGGGCTGTTAAGGTAAATTTCATGGTCCCAGGGGGGTGTTGCAAGAAAATATTTGCAATCAATTGCTAATATTCTGTTGCAACTTTACAATTAATAGATCCATTTTAGCTGTAGCAATTCAGATGACACTCCTTGCAAAAAGTAGATCCTCAATCAATCACAAATTTACAATTAATTACAAGACGCATGAATGATTCAGGGACCAAAAATAGACTTGCAATGGATCGCAAGTTTCTTGCAACTCCCCCATTAGTATTTTGCTGTATCCACGTTTGTCTACCTCAGATGGGCGTAGGGTCGGCTACCTCGCGCAGAAATCATACATCACTTGGAGCATGTGTAATGTGTGCTGAAATGAGTCCCAAGCTTCAGACTGCATGTTTCATTCTCATCGAAATTTACAGAGTTAGGATAAGATTTCATAATTTATTTGGAATTTAGAGGATGCATTCCTCTGTTTACAAACTTTCCAGAACAAACTCTCTTGTCAGTGCTGCTGCAGTCCCATTAATAAGCCTGCAACTTAGGTAGTTTGAACTTTGATGATGATGAATAGGATAGTAATTTGTGATAGTAAAGATGATTAATAAAAATAATATTAAACATAATGACCATATTTTTTGTACTAATCATGGTAATAATTATAGTTATACAAATCATCATAATGGTAGCATTAATAATTCAAAATAATATTTACTTTCATTTATCATACTTAATTAGAACAGAGACTTGTACATTCTAAAACAGTCAGACCGCAGGTCCCTATGCTAATGAGCAAAAAGGCCAGATTCATCCAAATCATCTCATGGCTGAATCCTCCTCCTTGCAAAATCTCCTGATTCGTGAGATTTTCTTTCTCTAAGAATTTACCTGTTTTAACCTCAAGTCAAATGAAATATTATTGCACCATCAGATAGAGTAAATGTTACTCTTTCATATTGGTCATTTATTTTGTATACAATATTTTGTTAAATAAGTAAATTTCTGGCCTGAAAATGTGCCTCAAAACTGAATTTTCTTCCTCTGTTTTCTTTTGCAAATTGAGCAAAACTTTTTATTTTGAGCCTCAATGATATCTATATCACCATAAAGCTGAACTTCTGTACTTTCTCACAATGCCACTCTTGATATGCGGCACCTTTTAATCGGGTCAAGATCACACTTTTCCCACCAAGGTACAAGACGAGATTTCTGAAATTTTGTACTTGCATGAAATCCAGAGTTCTGATTGGCTTGATAAGGTTCACAGAACAACAGGCGCGGTGTATTTGAGGAGATTACTACATGGGATGTGTGACCTTCCCATGAACCCAGGCACTGGAACCGTCGGAATTTGCAGTGTGAGGTCTCTTTGACCAATCAGAGTGCAGCATTCTTGTTTTCAAGCTGCTTTATGTACTTGGCAAATGAAAAGTGTGATCTTGACCCGATTAAACCAATTCTTATTTTGAAACCTATATAATTTTAAAGCATACATATTCAGCTTTATCATGATCTAAAAATCATTTGGGCTCAAACAAAAATAAAGTGTGAAAATAGCAGCTTTTGTCAGGTGAAAATAATTATTTTGTAGCATATTTTAGATCAAAATTTTAACCTATATTACAAAATCTTTGAATAAATTCAAACACATGACCTGAAAGAATGATTCTTCTTCTTTACAATGATACCAAATTCATGAAATTTGATGCACAATTAGAGCAGCAATGACCGAATGAAAAGAGGTGTTTTGGTCCGCATCAAGCTCATTAAATATGCAAAACATCTCAAGTCATGAATATCACTTGGATGAAAGAAGCCACTTTCTTGGGACCTGCCGTCTGACTGAAAAACATTTATTTAGATGAATCGTTAATGGATGAATTTGAAAATGAATATACTTTGAAATTGTAAGATTTTTCTTTACAGATTTATGTTTATTTTCTATAAATACTTACCTTCAATCATGCTTTTCAGAATGCATCAAATATATCTACTTATCTCAGTTTTCACACATTTAGTATTAAGGCTATACAGAATCCTGATTATTTTCTGATTGAACTTTCATTGAATCTTCATATTCAACAGAATGCTTGTGAAATCCTTAATGAACGATTGAAACCATTCAAGGATGCCAACCCATCAGGAGCCTGGGAGCAATGGGTAAGCTAATATCTTTCAGACAAGTACTTTTAAAAAGCTAATGGAATTTATTCTTAAATTCAGGTTAATTTAATTTGTTGTTAAAGAATGGGTAGCCATTTGTGACTTTGAATATCTAACTGCAGAGGTTCAATTAACCAGCATATGCGGAGTTCAATTCCTTCATGTCTAGAAATAATATGTGTCCAAGTTTTCTTTACCATTAAAGCATGGAGAATGAAAACGGAAAATTTTAGAAACCTACAATGTAATGAAATGTACAGTCTTGTATGCTTTTGGAGACAGTACTTCAGTAATCAAACATACTTTATTTTTTATTCAGGTATTTGCTGCATATTGTGCCAAAGTCAGTTTATCTGCTACTGGATTCCATAGGTGAGGACTATTGTGTACTGACAAATTGATCATATGCATAAATTGCAAATCATATGAGATAACTGAAATCTGACCATGCAGTTAAAAAATAAGAATATCATTCTGTTTTAACATATCACTCTGCTGTTTGTTCACCTAATCTTTCCCTAGGCCTTATACTTGGTTTGTATGTATTAATGGTAGTTTATTGTTAACTTTATTTATATTGAACAACGCCTACTTAGCTTGTTTTACGCGAGCAAATGGGAGACTGAATGTCAAACATTCGTACCGTTGCACACACGACGTACCATCCAAAATGTACCGTCCCGGCTTTAGGAGTTGACGTCACCAATTCATTGCGCTCAGTAAATAGTGAAGGTGAAATATGCGTATAGCCTGCTGGCTAAATGCGCAATGCTGCCCGAGGTGCATTTCGCTTTCAAAATTGCTCCCTTTTCATAGATTACTGCAGGGAAAAACTCTAGGTTTTTTTTCATATTTTCGCTAAACTCTGAGGCGTTGTACACAAATAGCGAATATTATTATTCGTGCAATGGTGCAAGATTCCACATTCGGTGAAAGAAAGAGACGCTCTATTCAACTCGGCTAATGCCTCCTTGAATAGAGCATCTTTCTTTCACCTCATGCGAAATCTTGCACTATGGCACTCATACCTATTTGCTATTTGTATATATATTGTACTTACATATTCTGATGAGTAATATCTATGTTTATTGTCAATTGCTATGTATGCTCCATTGTTACCACAGATTTCTTTTTTTATTATTCATTTTTATCATATACATTTTTTGGGGTGAAGAAAGAATTTACAATGAGTGATTGAGAGTGACCATAAAATGCTAGATTATATTACCATTATGCATTTATTGCTTATTTCTGTTCAAATTTCAGTTTTGTGTTTTAAATTTTTACCTGCCCTATTCTAGACTGGAAGGTATGGACTGGGACTGGCAAACCAAGAAGGGGAATCCGTATGCTTACGACACATACGGGGTGGGCGTGTCACAGGTTGAGATAGATTGCCTTACCGGTGAGCATAGTCTTCTTCGTACAGACCTCGTGCTGGAGATTGGAAAGAGTATCAATCCCGCTCTCGATATCGGACAGGTAAATATTGCTGAAATAAAAAGCCTGTTTATAAAAATTAAGCAAATAGAAAAGGGAAGTGGTGTTTTTTAGGAAGATGGTCTTTATGGACTTGTCTCGTAACACAAAGCTTGATTGATTGATCATTTGTGGGGCTGATTTAATTCTACAATGATGCATTAACATTCATTAACTGTTGTATATGACAAATAATAATAATAAAAAAAGGAGACCTACAGGTAATTTTGCCAGTAAATTGCCAATTCATCTACTGCCAACTTGTACACTCACCACATGGTCTACTTTCATTTAGTATAATGCCATTCCGTCCATCTACATTTTGTCTAACAACCATTTGGTCCAATCATCACTTTGTCTAATCACTAATTCG
The DNA here is from genome assembly GCF_037042905.1 of Lytechinus pictus. Classification (NCBI taxonomy): domain Eukaryota; kingdom Metazoa; phylum Echinodermata; class Echinoidea; order Temnopleuroida; family Toxopneustidae; genus Lytechinus; species Lytechinus pictus. The sequence continues at coordinate 29,136,717 of NC_087246.1, forward strand.
TCTATGACCATTTCATCTCATAACCAGTCGGTGTAGTATCCATTTCATTTTCATTTTGCACAATTAACACCTAGTCCAATTAGACCAAATGGTATATGGACTAAATGGCTATTGGACCAACTGGTTATTAGACGAAATGGTGAATGGACGAATTGGCAATTAGACCATGTGGATAGTGAACGAACTGATGGTAGACCAAATGGTAGTAGACGAGTCGGCAATTGGACGAATTGGCATTAGACGAATTGGAAATAAACCATTCTGCCTAATTTGAATCTCTTGGGACTACAAAAGTCTGCTCGACTTAAAAGATGTTATGCATATTCTGGTCTGAAATATGCATTTGAGTTAGGCGATGATTTGACTTATGAAAGGTCGACTTTATATGCAGAGTCTACTGTATATTGCTAAACTCCCTACCCTCACACCAAACTGCTAATCAGATTTTACACTGTAATATAGGAAACTATGCCTGTTCTGTCCAGGGTCATCATCTTATTCTTGTTTTCATCATTATTTTCATTATCATCTTCATCATCATCATCCTCAGTCATCATCAATATCATCATCATCATCAATATCATCATCATCATTACATCATCATTGTCATCATCATCATAATCATCATCATTATCATCATCTTCATCATCACCATGACCACATTGTTATGATATCAATACAAATATTGATAAGAATAGCATCATACCGGTATATAAATTATTTGATCACAGATCGAAGGAGGCTTCATCCAGGCATATGGATACTTCACCATGGAACAGGTTAAGATGTCTCGAGAGGGCGCCCTACTCACCCAAGTCCCGCAGACCTATAAGATCCCCTTAGCATCGGACATACCGGCTGAATTCAACGTGACGTTGCTGAGGGAAGGCTTGGATAATATCAACACTGTGTACTCATCGAAGGTCAGTATCATCAAAGATCTTTCATTTATATTTGTGAGGGAATCTGAAGGTGAACTGTAGTTAAGAGAAAGGGGAATTGATGAAACATTTCGCTTTTAATTGTAATTAAAAAGACATTTATGGTACTGAAGATCTACATCCAAGTCTTTGAAAGATCACTTCTGGCAACTGGCATCATGTTTGGAGAATGAGGATCAGAAATGTTTTCAAAGTTTAAGCCAAATTTTTACACCAGGGGCCCGTTTCATAAAGGACTTGCAACTGTTGTAACTTTGCCATTATGGCAACTACCATGGAAACCTTGATTATGATTGGCTGCTGAGCCCTGTTACCATGGTAGTTGCCATTATGGCAAAGTTACAAGTTGCAAGTCCTTTATGAAACGAGCCCCAGATTTTTTGTGGTCCCATTGATATACCTGCTTCTGTGTGCCATAGTGTACAATTACTTTGAAGAAAAAATGGAATGAATTATCACTTCAATAATCTTTCAGTATCATACAAGACACCTAGGTTTCTGTTGCTGTCTGGACTTTTGGCAACTTCCCTCAGAAAATCATCCAACAGTAACTCCCACTAGAAATAAATTGTTTTGACAAATTAATCCCATATACTTTGAAGCACATACACTTGTAACTCCTCGAATTCTCTTGATTCATTACTACTATTTTTTATTTTCTTGTCTAGGCCGTAGGAGAATGTTCTATGGTATTGGCCATCTCTGTGCCTTTTGCCATCAAGCATGCCATCACATCAGTACGACAGGATCTCGGGATGGTGGGTCCATTCACACTCAACTCTCCAGCTACACTAGAAGAAATTGGAATGGCCTGCGGAGGCAACAAATTGATCAAATGTGAAAGGAGCTCAAATGATGAAGAATGAAGGTGTACAGGTATGTGGGTCCATTCACACTCAACTCTCCTGCTACAGTAGAAGAAATTAGAATGGCCTGTGGAGGCAGCACATTAATCAAATGTGAAGAATAAAGATGTACAGGTATGTGGTTTCATAGATTCTATGGACAGAAGTGGACAGGAGAGGAGGAACGATAGCTCAGTCCGTCGAGCCGGGGTTTCTGATTCCGGTGACCCGGGTTCAATTCCCACTTGGTGGACTAGTGCCTTTTGGTATGGCATCTATCCACATTACTACTACTAGGTCCCTCGGAGAGGACCTGGTTGCTTGCTTACATGCATTCATGCTTTCTTAGCAGTCAAGGTAAAAAAAAATGGCTTCAAACTTTTCTTGTTCGGTAATCGGTGGGAATATAATGCTTTACTACATGATGTACTTTTGACCAAATATACAACAATATCTGTAGTGTGTGAATTTATACTTGGAACATAAGGGTTGAATGGAATCTTTACTTCATATCATACTCCTTTTATATCATATTTATATATTTATTCATATACTGAGAGTCTAATATTTGTGGGAATGTTTTGTTTTCTAAAGTATTGTAAATGACTTTGTTTCAAAGGCTTTTGAATTCTTTCACAGTATTGAAGTCAGAAAAGACATCATATAACTGATATTTCTTTTGCAATTTCCTGTTGGATATTACCCCCCCCAAAAAAAAAAATGGAATACTGAGATTAAATTGAGAAATACACATTCTTTCCTTTTTAAATGCAGTTTTTCTGTTAGAAATGCCCCTGTTCTCCCCGTGGGAAGATATGCCATATGTCATTTTGGATGGATAATCATCCTAAATGATCATGCAAGATTATTAGCAATCATGTGTAATTTTTCTTTTTATGTCCAAACTTTTTTTGAACTCACATGGTATGGTGAATGCTTTTCCATGAAATTTATGAAAGTGGTATTCTTTCTTATTACTTTCCGAATTTCAAATTATGATGTTAATCTTATTACTGTTATTCAATACATTTATAGCAATCAACACAGATTTATATTTCTGTAGATTCTCATATTTAGTATTAATTTTTGATATTGATGAATGTGTTTGGTACTCAAATTTGATAATAATGCATTTAAAAAACTGTGTGTGAAAGGAAGCCTTACCTTGTAATATGTGTGCTGATAGAACTATAATGGGTTTTCTAATTGGATGTTTATAACATGTCTAGTCCTTGTGGTTTGCATAGACTTGTAAATGGATAGCTTCAAGAAATCATGATATGGATCATATTTTACTGTTAGATAATGTACAATGTCTATGGGAATTATTTTTACACTATACATTTTTTAAAATGAGGAGATGAACTATGCTAGAAATAAAATATGAATCCTAATCTGGCTTTTGTGAAAGATGATGAATCGCATATCATAAGACAGAGAAAATTTTGGAATTTGTGATCAGTCATGATGGAATTATGATGAATCATGACATATGATAATTCATGTTTCGAGACATTTCTGTGATTGTTGGGGCATAGCTTGCCATGCTTCAATTATCATGATTTAAAATGTTTGTTGGTATTTACTATTATCCATTTTTACAGGAAGTGAAGTATGAAATATGAATCTCATGGCAACTTTCTACAAATGTCTATCAGGCAACATTCATCCAAAATTAGTTAGTAAAATGAGTCAAAACAATTTAGATACAAATAAATGTATAACAAAAGGATATCATCTAATCTTTCTGAAAAGAAGAAGTATAAATTTTGACCATTGAAGTATTGTGAATTACACTTCATTGATCACAGCAAGGTCTGAAAAAACTTTTTGGTTATTTTCTTTTAAAGATATCATGATAATTTGGAGTTTAACAAATATATCAGATATATCTGAAAATAAAATGATGTGTCTGAGAGGTAGTTTTACCTCTTTTTGTAGAATGTTATTTTTTTGTAAAATATAATGCCTGCCAAAAATTGTAATATTGCTATTAATGTTTGATTTTTGGGTTGGGTTTCTATTTATTTAGATCTATCTCCATCTGCCTGCCTGCTCACTTGCTCTTGGGGGTGCCCCTTGGTTTTTGTCTTGCCTGCATAGCAGAGAGACGATAGGCGCCGCTTTTCCGACTCAGTTTGTTTTCTTAGACAAACTCTCACAAAGCGTACCATCCAAAGGAATTTCCCTTTGCCATTAACAAATAAATTTATAGTTACTACTAAATTGCCCCTCCCTCTCTTTCTCTGTCCCCCTAATTATACCGCCTTTCTCATTCCCTTTATCTCCCCTCCCAAACTATTACTTCGATTTCTCAACTTTCTTTTTCCTATTTATTTTTCCCCCTCCTGCTCCTCCTCCTCTTTCTTTTCTCCTCCTGCTTCTTCTGTCTCTGCATTTCTCTCTTTCTTTCTCTCTCTTTTGCACAGAATGAAATGAACAAATTTCAAAGATGACAATTATATTTTTGTCTTTTTCTGCATTTATATTATATGTAATGTATAGAAACATAATTTTTTTTACATTAGTTTAGTTCCCATATCATTAATTAAATTTGCTTCAATTTTGCTTCATTTCATGTTCATTATGTATTTTTTTCTTAGTTTGATTACATATTTTTGTATTGAATGAAGAGTAAATTGAAGTTGAAGAGAAAAGGCTTTCAAGAAAGATCATGATCGTCACTATGAAGACACATACATGACAATCTAATAGAACCAAGTTTGATTTATTTTAATCCACCATTTGCAATTTGCTTAAACATTGCACTGGTATAAACATATTTTGTTCAAGTCAAGGAAAAATGTATTATCACTCCTTTCAATATGTTTGTTGTAATACATCAAGTCATATACTACATTTTATAGAGGATAGAACAATTTGAAGATATTGGAATGGGGCTTTATAAAAAAAAAACATTGATCAGATTGGTGGATATTATTCATGGGGGTCAAAATTGTAATTTGCAACTGGTTTGTTTTGTAATCATTAAGAATTAAAAAACAAACAAATACTTCAGCTCTTGTTCCCTATAGTACATGTATTTGAAACAAAACCAACTGAATTAATGGACAAAAAATGAATCTAATTCCAGAAAAAAATATAAGACATTTTGTTCAGTATGTCAATGCCATAGTGAAGGAAATACTTATTGCGAATACTGATCAAATTTTTTATTGATTATACATTATCGTCCCATTTCACGCGTATATTCGTAGATAGAATATACTAAATCAATGTATAATATTATAATACTGCTGTGATGTACATTCAACAACTGTATGTTGATCGTTGAGAGCAATATGTGCAGATTGACTTTACCGTCTTTAATACAACCATTCGGAGCTCAGAACCTGTAAATCATCAATTCATTTCAGCTTCTGTTTTGCTTTGTTTGATTTTGACCTCTGTGATTCTTGCATTTGTTCTTAAGTATAAGACAAAAAAATATATATATATATTTTGAGCATGTCTTTATATCCTGTGCCATATTGATATATTTTTAGTTCGAGACAGTGCTTCTTAGATACAATAGAAACAAGCTTCTTTATCTATCCTTTTAATTGTGAAATTCCAATGAGGCAGATTACGGCATGCTCCTGTTTTGTATCATGACAGTAGAAAAAAACCAACCATTCTGCTGAAAAAATTCGTCACATTTCATAAGGCAACATATAATTGTCCGAAATACATTATATACATTCAGTAAAATAATGAACAAGTATAAATAAGAGGTTTATGAAAAGCTGAACAAAAAAATGTACAATCTGTAAACTTTTGACATAAACTTAAAAACTATTTACAAGGTACAAAAATTAACATTTACACATCTTAAGAGTTTTAAATTTGGAACATGGAACCCTATTTCAGCATTAATTGTTTCTTTGCGGTTATATATCAATAGTTATTTCATAAAAAAAAGACAAAGGTCCTTTTGAGCTATATAATTAAAATAGCTAGACTAAGAACTGTAAATTACTAAGTGAACAAAATATTAGATTGTATCACGTCTATAAAATCATTCACTTTGATGTTGAAAGCTCATAGGTCTATTACAAAATAGTTTATTATCAGCAAGGAACAAATTGCTTGAACGTTTATGATCCTTTCTCAATATAAATATGACCTTCCATAATATGGCTCGGTATTTTAATTCTTTTGGGTGTGTGTTTTCGTACATCTTGAACATCTCATTGCTCTTTTTCTTTGTTAAACCGATTTTCTTCCCTTCTGATTTTGATCATATCCAATTTCTCTTATCCTCATTTTCTCCTTATCCGATCCCCTCCATGCTTACTTTCATAGAAAAGTGTCGCCTCTTTTGCAGCAATTAAACATTTACATAAACACTACAACAAAATGACCATATCATTCTCTGGAGAAGTCTGAATTTTACCAGCCCAATTTTGAGGTATTTTCACTATGAAATGTAGTCTTTTGTAAGTTTTATGCTATTTTCACCAAAAAACTGGGCTGGAAGAATGAAAGTTTCCCCTTAAAAATATGAGCATTTTTTACAGTGAAGATTATAAAGTACTGATATTTTAAATACAGCATCCATGTTCTTTATCCTAAAATCATATAGTAATAATAAACATATATACAAAAAATTATGATTTTAGATCAATAAACAGCATAGCAACAAATCGAAAACTTTGACATTATAAAGTGATATGAAAACACAATCGTCCCAAAGCAGACAAGGACCATATCGTGATAAAGAAGACAGTCAAATTCACCTGCCCTGAAATATTACTTAAAATAGTGCTTCAAGGTGAGAAAAAAAAATTTACTTTGCATGACACCACGCAGCTACGATTTGACTCTGTTTTTAGTCAAAGTGACTAATTTCTGTGTTACTTTGACTCGCATTTGAGTGATCTTCAGCTGATGCACACCATTCTGAGTCTAATAATTTCACAATCCGAGTCACTTCATATAAGTCGGAGTTGACTCCCAGCTGACGCCATTCTGAGTCAAATTTGACTCCGCAGAAATAAGAGTGTATGCAGACTGGACTACCCTTCTCAAATGGCAATTCAAAGTGCACACAAATAGTTTATTTATGTGAGAAAATAAAAATTTATGCACAAAACGATTGTCAAATACATTTAGAAACAAACAATGTCATTTGTCCCAAAATTACAAGCCTAGCAATAATACATCAATGCCTGCAGCTACATAATTACACTCCAAATTACAGAATTAAAATCAATCAAAACACTTATCTGTTGAAGGAATATTAGATATTAAATTCTAAAATGTATAGATTTGAATCAAAATCTAGACGAGTCCCCATATACTGTCATAACAGTAACCCTATATAGGATTGGTTTTTAATTTATAGCGAACCAGTTTTCTAGAATGACTATGATGCTATGATCTCATTGATACTAATGCACACAATAAAGATATACATAAACATAGATATGATAGTGAAGAAGTAAGTGGACCACTGCTTTCTGATGTCGTTGTGGAGATCATGGTTACTTCAGCTCGTAGTTTACCAGGCTGAGGATCCAGCTCCTCGTTCTTTTCTGTGCAGCCCATCCAGTCGACTCCAAAGTTTCGCGGGAAACCGAGATCGACTTGCCCTAGAGATTCGTCGAATTGCCAATATCGGCGATGACGTATAAAGTATGTATTCCATGAATAACCTAGTCGAGGTGGTAGGAAAACAAGAGAAATTAGTACATGTATCACAATAGTTTTGTTTAAAGACAATCTATTGCACACTACATATGAATTTGAATTTTATTTATAATCATTATGAGTATAAATCTCATATCAGTTTCAAAATAGCACATGAGTATTGATTTGGGAGGATTTTAACTTATACTTTTTTAATGGGAACATAGAATTTGTCGCTTCTGTGCCCCCTGACCCACATGCCGTTCCCGCATTTCTTTGCATGTTCATGTACTGTAATTTTTTTATTCTAATGTAATGTGTATGTACTTTTTATATTGGTCAAATAAATAATAATAATAATAATAAAGAACTTTAAAAAGAGAAGCCTGTTTGCTGACTGATGACAAAATAGCATGCCAAAATAAAAGGCCTCTTTGTAGGCTTTTTAAAAAGCTTCCTTCTCAAAGTTGAGAATTATAACTTCTTTGCCATAGTATACAAAGTAAAGGTTAAGTACAACACACAAAAAAATGAATACATCTTATTAACAAGCAGAACACTGAAATTTTGTCGATTCGGAAGTGAAAAAAGCAATTAGACATTTTAAAATTTTGCTTAATTTACAAAGGCAGGCAGTCATTCAGAGAAATTGAATTTATTTTGAATCTGGAAGCTGAACTATTTGAATCTCATTAGATTAAAATTTGAATCATTAACCTTTAAATTCAAATCCACAAGGTTTAAATCTAAATCCTGGTAACTTTTCACAGCCAATCTGAATCAGGTTTTTAAAAAAGTAACAACCCCTACCATAATCCTTTATCTTACCGTCATAGTGCCTGAATACTGCATCAATATTGTTTGGCACTCCAAACCAGTTTTCCTTGATCGGTTTTGGATAACCTTTATCCATTCGGTTATCGTACTCATCATATCGCCAGTAGATTTCCCCTTTGAAGAAATAAGTCTTTCCGGTCCGACCCCAAGGTAAAGCCCCATCCACATCGGCGGGTAATCCGAGTTCATGGAGCGGACGTGGGTAATTCGGTTCCATATCGACTCCTTCATATATCCAATAATGAGAACCTAATGTAATTTGGGAAATATAGAAATAATTACATCAATTTCAAAGTGACGATTCAAGCAATTAAATTTTTGCATTGTAAAAAGATTTAGATTTATTTTTGTGAGAAGACATCTATTCATTTATCATAATGCCTGTATAATGGTTTTGGAGACTTACTGAAATGAAAGAGTGATATCATCTGAATTTCTTTTTTTTTTATTAAATGCCTTTTAGAGTAATAGATTCAGATTTTTATGCTGATATTCTGAAGTCAGGTTTAACTTAGACCATGGTCTAACTCTGTGCTAAAATTCTTTTGCTTAGCGTGCTCTTTCCTAACTCGTGAATGGTGAAGAAAGTTATCTTATTTATCTTCCCGAAACAGTTAAGAATGATTTTAGCGAAAAATTAGCTGATACATTTATATCATATTGCTGGAGATTTATGCAACTATTGGCTGACCATGGTTAAACTACAACTTTAAACCAGAGTTTAAATTAAACCAGACTTCAGAATATGGGCCTTAAAATATATCCATGTATGTACCTTTTAGAAAGACTATTTTTCCATCATGTCTCTCATATGCTGCATCTATCTTGGGTGGAAGACCGTGCCAAAACTGACCCATCTCTACAGGGTACCCTTCTAGAGGCTTGCCTTGTTCTCGCATCCTCCAAAAATTCTTACCCTAGGGAGAGAAAAAGGGTAATTAGTATATCATTCATTTGTTCACTGTTAATTCATTTATTTATTCATTCATTCACTTTTGTATTTTATTAACTTTATTTCATATTTCTATTCATTCATTTCATTAGTTCATTCGTTCGTTCATTCACTCATTCATGCATTAACACTATCATTTCACCTGCTTATTTAATTATGATCATGTATTCATTTATTCACATTTTCATTGTATTCAATTTATACTGTATTTCTACTACAACTACTGCTGCTACTTCTACTACCAGTACTAGCACTACTACTACAAGTAGTAGCAGTAATATTAGTTATGCTATAACAATGGTAATGATACAAATCATAATGATAAGAATAACGATAGTGATGACGATGTTTATCATGATCATGATAATACTATCAAGATGAATGAATAAAACAAGTATTAATGATAATGAATGATATTATCAATAACAATGGCAATGATAATATTAATAATAGTAACAATAACAATACCACATTTCAAACCTGAAGAAACAATTGAAATACTATACTATGAAATCCATTTACCTTGAAGAGAAACAATTCATTTCTAATGAATGCTACAGCATTGAAGCTTTTGCTACATCTTTCAACCTCTGGATCCGGTGGACTGGGTTGGGGACGTTGGGGTATATACCGATCACCTGGTCGAGGCTCAGAGTTTATACCTGTAGAATTTGGAAGTTCAAATTAGTTGTTTGTATTATTCATTTAATCAAAAATTTACTTGCGTTTTATTCAATTACCTTTTGACTTACAAATCGTTTATTCATTATTATTATTATTATTACTGTTATTACTATTATTATTATTACTATTATTATTGTTAATATTATTAATTATTATCATTATTATTACTATAATTATCATTATTATTACTATTAATATCATCATCATCATCATGCCACCACCACCAAATACCTCTTAAATATACTAAATAAATTCCCTTTATAAACCAATAGACATATTCTGAAGGATGAAATAGTCCTCTTCTTAAGCATGGAAAAACTTCACATGTGAACTCCAATTATTATGAATGAAATACAAATGAAGGAATGAAATATCCCAAAGGGGTAGAGAATGTGAACACAGATTGCAATAGACTGATCCCACTGCTGCCACCAAGCCAATGGGAATGAATATAAAATTATAATCATGATAATCTCCCTCTCTTTTTCCAACAGTTCGAGATTGTGTTTAATTATATTCTGTGTGATAGTGGATCAGAGACCCCTCCCAACAAACTTGTAGTTTTTCATTGGGGGTGGTAGGCTATTAAGTAGAATTTTTTTAAAAGACACAAACCTCTTTTGAATCCTGAAACCCTAATTTGTTTTGCCTTCCCCATCAAAAGGAAACTTTGTACTTTGTTTTATTCAAATTTCTTCTGTTGATTAGCAACGTCTCCACTCACCATAAATTGACTGTATCCCATGGAGGTCATCATATCCAAGACTGAACTCTGGATCGTAGGCTATATAGAAGGGCGCCATCAACGCCTGAATTTCGGAGGAGTGTCCCAAGCCCAGGCTATGGCCAAATTCGTGAGCTGCCACCATGAACAGATCGACTTTATCATCTAGATGAGCAAAACGAAACTCCAATGTTGAAATTAAAGAGCGACTTTCAAGTGATGAAAAATAAGAAAATAATACATAGCTTACTAAATGAACCAACATTGTTTAGAATTCAAACGAAAGTTCTGAGATTTAAACTGGATTGTTCTTAATTTATGATCTTCACTGCTTTAAAGTTGAACATAAGTGATTAGTTTTTTAAACTCATAAAGAACCAATCATATTTTCATCAAGAACCTTAAATTTTTGGTCATCTTGCTTTTTATTACTAATAAACTCTGGTGCCGCCCTTGATCCTTCATGACTAGGCCTATACTAGATCTTTAATGTCACAGAAACACCATCCTTCAAATAGAACCACTAATAAATTTTCTTTAAAATGTGAACCTGTGATTACCGTCAGACAAGAAAACGCTGAATATTTCACTGTCGTCGAAGTGGGCATCGCCGCCGATACCATTACCCGGGAAGTAGGCGTGTGCTAGCGTACCGCCATTGCCATCAAAGGCGACACCGTCACCATGGTCGTATTCAGAGAACTGTATATGGATGTCGCCGGGCACGTTGTATACGCGACGAAAGGTCAGTGGTGTGACGTCACTCCAGACTTTAAAAGCGCGCTCGATGGCATCGACGATTTCCTCTTCCGTGAGGTCGGGGGTGAAGTTCAATATTCTGGAATGGAAATTCATTATAGTTTGTTTTAAAGTTGAATTACTAAAAATATACCATGGTCTGCATTGGTAGTCTACATTCAGAAAATGATCTTTTTTTTAAAGAGAAAGTATTAATTTTGAATCAGCAGTTACTTGAAAACAATATTACTCTTAAGGAAAATCTGCACCTTTTAAAAAGCCAGATACCCTAACCTAAATCCTAATCCTCGCATTCTGAACAAAAACCATATAACAACATTAACACTTCAAAGATATTGAGACAGGATTTGGCGCCCAAACAAATCTACAAAACCAATATCATTCATTAGGCCTCTTTCCAGTATATATTTTTTTATACATTACATTTGTCTTCATCTCAGGAAATAAACTTTTTATTAGAGTCATATTTTTATTAGACTAAAACGAAAAAGATTAAGAGAGGAATATATGAGGAGAATCATAGAAACATTTTTTTGTAATAAAAATAATTTCAATCATCCCAACTCTGCAATATCTTTACCTATATGTGACGTCTTGATGATCCCACTTATCCCCAGAATCGGAGTATCTCTTGAACCGGGTTTGATCCTCATCACCTCGCTGGATAACATCCGGCATACCGCATCGCGGATAGGACATTAACCGACTGGTCTCCTCATCCATTTGACCGGTTTCTGGCAAGCGGTAAAATTGTTGAAAGTTTCGAATGGCTGCATGGTAATCTTCTAATCGTCGTATAGTACTGGCTTGAGGGTTATCATTTCTTATATAACCATATTTACGTAGATATGCCTGTCAGGAAACGAAAAAAATAAAAGATGAGAAAAGTAGACATCAACTTAGGATCATACTCAAAGAGCGAAAATGAACGGTGTCATTTCGAGAAGCATCTTGTCAAATTATTGAAGATCCTTTATAACTCAATAAATAGACATCCCCGATCAAAGCGAAGGAAAAAATAAATATTTTGAGAAAATGAAGAAATATAATAATAAAAAAAAACAGGAAATTCGATATGCCAATAAAATAATTGTACATCGCTAATACATATCATAATCTATCACTAAACTTAACTCAGATTGTATAAGGTATATTATTTTTCAGAAAAAAAGTGTCACAACATTTTTATTTTGCACGAAACTGCACGGCAATATTTTCTATACTTATAACGTTCGCTCGTCATGATTACAGTATATTTTTATAAGCAAAATAAAGTCAGCAGGAAAGAAATCAAAATAAAGTGTAACAATTTTGCAGAACCGTAATGATGTAAATGTATTTTGATGAGCTATTCCAATAACTTAAGAGGGTTTTCCCTTTCTTGCTGCGCTCGATCACAATGAATTTATACAAACAAAATGAATTCTTCATATAGAAATTCCTACATATTTCTCAATTATAAAATGTTTAGCATTGGATTTAATGGATAATTTTAGAACAAGAGCAATGTAGGCTTATAGGGTGTTAGTCGGACTTAGTCCATCGACAAGTCTCCATCAATTTGAGTGGAATCGAATATAATGACCAGCATGTATATTATTATCTCCGCCTTATAAGGTGTAATAATTATCACAATACCCCTGCTCAGATTTTGGCTTAATCAAGCAAAGGAATCACCCTCATGGCCTGTCACAAAATTAGATGAAACGTAGGCTAAATGACTTTAGGGACTTAACCACATTTTAATTGACCGAAGTGACTGATGCTTATTAATAGCTTGGAATGAGCAAATACTTAATTGCCAAGGGAAATTAGAAGTGTCCCATTGGCTAATACGGAACATCTCTCGCTCGCCCAACACTCAGAATCAAACAAGTTATGTGGACAGTGTCACTTAAGTAGAATAAGTTTCAATGAGAGGGATATTAAGTCGTCCTATATAAAGGAAATCAACCCCTCACTAGCAAAAGTCCGGAATCAATTAGGTCAGTTTGTGACACCAAAGTTCGGTCATTCAGATCAACAAATTATAATTCTAATCACCAAAGATATTTTATGTAAAAGAAAATCACGTTGTTTGCGTTAATTTGCAAAGCTTAGTTTAGCTTAGTGGATCGTTGTAAAATGACAAAACTTTTGCAGTTTCGTATACGAAGTCTTAAAGGAGAAGAGAAGACATATTGATGAATTAATAAATTGGTTTCTATAAATCGCATAAGCCTATACGAAACGCTTGTGAATCATTTGATATATCAATACTGCTACCTATAAAGATATAACATTGCTAAATTTAAAAAAAATGTGATCACAAACCATTAGGGTGAATAAAATATAATATTGTGATAGATTTTAACATACTATCCACACAAAAAAAATCATATTTTATCCTTTACCAAATCAGTTCCTCTCTTGATATCTTCTTCTTCCTCGGTTGGACTCGAGGGTGTGGCAGCTACCCAAGCCCCCCCCCCCCCCCACACACACACCCCATCTCTAATCGGCAGGGAAAACCATACTTTATATAATTATCATGCACATCGCTATATCTGGGGAGCGTTTCATCAATATTTTCATCCGACAAGTTGTCAGATCTTACATCTTTCCATGATTTTGATTGGCTGAGAGGCACTGTTCCTATGGTAACTGTCGGATAAAATGGGACTTGTCGGATAAAACGTCTGACAAGTCCTTTCATGAAACGCCCCCCAGTCTGACTGCGCGTCTTGTTCTCGTGCTCATTCTCTTTCTCCATTTTTCTTGTGATCGAACATTATTGTAGGAAGTCATAATTATACTTTAAACCTTAATTACGATTTTTAATTCATCCACTGTCAAGAATTGATTATTTTTTCTCAATCAATGTGTCTGACTTTCATTCTGTGTATGTTTGCACTTCATAAATATAAATTGGATATATATTTAAAGCGTTTCAGTTTTTAAAGGGGAATGAAACCTTGGAACAAGTAGGCTTCTGTCGAAACAGAAAAATCAAAGAATGAGAAAAAAATAAAGTTTGAGAAAAATCGGCAAATAATGAGAAAGTTATGAGCATTTGAATATTGCAATCACTAATCTTTGGAGATCCTCCTATTGGCAATGCGACAAGGATGTGTGATGTCACATGTGAACAACTTTCCCTTTGAAGGACTATAAAATAGCCCCAAAACGTCTCTTTTTGCTTTTTCTTATGGTGATACAAACTCTTTATCCATGATGTATTCTTTAAAAATATGTAGTACATGCCCTCCTATAAAAAGAATACATGATCTACTGATAAATGTGATAAAATAGGCAGTTAAAGTGAAATATATACTATTAAAAGAATGGGGAGAGTTGTTCACAAGTGACATCACACATTTTTGTCGCATTGCCAATATGAGGATCTCCATAGCATTAGTGATCGCAATATTCAAATGCTTATAACTTTCTCATTATTTATCCGATTTTTCTCAAACTTTCGTTGATCTGTCTCTTTGATTTTTCTGTTTTCATACAAGCTATCTTATTCCAAAGATTTCATTCTCCTTTAAAATTCTCCTTTAAAAAGACACCATCCATCATGGTCATATTGTGACGATTTTTCTCACGGGACCAGACATGAAACGCTTCATATTCATGATAAACATCTTATCTTTGAGATCGAAAGTGATGAAGTTGTCTGTTCCTGCAAATTTTCAGATCAAGTCTGGATCTCATTTTAAGAAAGTATGCCTGGTTTCACTCCCTGCATGCAGCAGCGCGTGGCGAACATTTCCTCCGTTCTGCGCCACGAATGCCTGGGACTGCAAAATGGCGGAAGTTCAAGACGTCAGGATTCCGTGATGAAAGTGTTACGAATTAGTCTGTTCCGTCACGTTTCAAGTGTTTCATTAATATAACCATATCACTTCTTGCAAATACTTATTTATCAGGACAAAGGTCTCATCAAACCAACTTTCCGATTTGACTGATGAAATAAATGACTGGGACTGTTTGATTATTTTTTTAACGATTTAATATAGTCTGCAAATTTTCTCCACATTTCCATTCGGACACCTTCTGGACGAACGCCCCTAATTAGGTTAGGTCATATCCCGGGCTCCCCCCGAGTTCGAACGTTGAAAAAAAAACGACGACATTTTCAGAAAATTGGTGTTCCTATGAACATAAATTAGAAGAAGTAGTTAATCCTCTGAAATTCATGGGACTCATTAGTTGTCCAAGATCCGTCTGCATTCAAACTAGCAATTGAAGAATATGATCTGTGTATGACCGATAATCGGTTCCATGTCTTAAGCCCGGGGGTAGAAACTAATCATATCGAAGTAAATTTTCCGACAGTTAAAACAAAAAATGTTGAAAATATATGTTAATATAATATGAAACGGGCATTGTCACTATAAAGGCACAATTTAGAATTCAATTCAATAATTGAATACTTTCTAATTTATTAATAGCAATCGGACACTTCGATAATTAAGTGTTAAGTATAGGTCGATGTTTATACGCAAACTGGCGGGGAGGGGGGGGGGTATCGTGGGATGCACTGTGAAGTTATGCAGACCGTGAACGGGAGGAGGACACGATGACAAGATATAATTAGATCGACTGTGTCAAGTATATTACAATGGATTCCTGTATATGATTCCCGTGACTGACTGAGTCATCTTATTGATGAGGGATGTGTTCTATATTATAGTGCAGTGCATTTGGTTACCTGGGCACTGTTTCACGTAATTTGGCAAGTAACAACACAATTCAGATTAAAAGCAGCTAGCTATCTCATATCGGACTTGTAATGGGGGGGGGCTCTTAAATTATTAAGAAGAAATAGATAATCGGTTCATGGGTTACACAATAGGACGGTTGCTATAATAGGCCTACCATACTTGACCCCCCCCCCCCCCACCTTCGAAAAATACATCGTAACAGCAGGCCAAATCAGGGCCCCGTCTTACAAAGAGTTGCGATTGATCCAATCAATCGTAACTCTATATGGAAATCCATCAGTGTCATAATTTTTTTCTACAGGAAATTTGCAAAATGTCCTTTGTAAACAAAGGAAAACACACCAAATTATCAAGAAATCAATGAATTTATGGATATACATTCATAACTAGAATTTTTTTTGAACAAACATGCATTTCATATGTTGACTTTGCTGGCTTGCCATAGTTGCGATTGATCGGATCAATCATAACTCATTGTAAGACGAGGCCCAGGAGTGCAATTCGGGAGTGCAAACTTTTCGTGATATTGCCCTTTTCTACGCGTCCACTTTGTGAACACGCTTTAATAGCATCCCTACCAAAGTTCTTTGATCCCTACCCCCCCCCCCCCCCTCGGCCCAGATTAAAGTACTCTTTATCATCTATGTCGAGCGATCAGAACACAGGAGTTATATTTCACAGACATTCGTTACCCTAATGACAATCAGATAGCTCACGTCACGTGATCAGAGACACATTCGATTCGTTAATGAGAATCGGATTGATGGCTCAGATGGCCTCGCTACTATTTCCATCGCCTATAATATCATAATGGCGGTCATGTGGAAATCCAGGTAGCACAACCGAATACCATTAGGGCATTTTTGCTTTGCAAGACGCACGACCAATTCAAGAACACAGTAAATGTATTGAAAATGCCCGTCAAAAATAATGACAATAAACAGCTGGAAGGCCTTTGTCAAAATTTGATGAACCGGAATTACTAGTAGCAGTTTCGTCTCATCAGTTTCAAAGCTGACGAAAAATTGCTTAATACTTCATTTGTCCATGCAGAGTTTTGTGATTCACCAATTTACGACAAAGACTTCTTGGTTGTTCATTGTCATAAAGGGCAAGTGACGTTACATTTTGAATCCGTCGTGTGTCGAAGCGAAAACGCCCTATTTCTGTTGTACGGACACAATGACTAATTTTTGACCAGACATCTATACGTGTTATCTAAGGTAGATATCGTATTGGCATGATTGGTGCGTTGGTTGGAGACGGCGCTTTTGAGCTGGGCCATGCATCGTAACCGAATTCTAATATATAAATCGTCGATTGGTCCATTGGTTCACCCGCTTTGTCTACCGTTGTCGGTATCTTTTTTTCGGTTACACTTCGTAATTCCGAAGGTTCGTAATTCCGAAGGTTCTTTATTCCTGGTGGAGCGTTGTGGCCCAGTGGAGCGTTGTGGCCCAGTGGATTAGTCTCCGGACTTTGAAACAGGGGGTTGTGGGTTCGAATCCCAGCCATGGCGTAATTTCCTTCAGCAAGAAATTTATCCACATTGTGCTGCACTCAACCCAGGTGAGGTGAATGGGTACCTGGCAGGAATTTATTCCTTGAAATGCGTGTGCGCTGTAATCTTAGTAATTACGGCCGCCAAGCTACAGCTGGGGTAATAATATCCAAGTCCTTTGGAAGCGCATAGAGACATTATTCATAATTGTGATATGCGCTATACAAGAACTGTTTATTATTATTATTCCGAAGGTTCGTAATTCCGAAACACGTAAATTGCCTATACCTCGATGTTCGTTAATCCGAAAACGTAAAAGGGTTCGTTAATCCGAACATTTGTGGCGTTATTCCGAAGGTTCGATAATCCGAAAACGAAATAAGATTCGATGTTCCGAAGGTTCGTTAATCCGAAAACGAAATAAGGTTTGTTGTTCCGAAGGTTCGTTAATCCGAAAACGAAATAAGGTTCGTTGTTCCGAAGGTTCGTTAGTCCGAAAACGAAATCAGGTTCGTTAATCATTTCGTTTTCGGACTAACAAACCTTCGGAAATACGAACCTCATTTCGTTTTCGGATTAACGAACCTTCGGAATTACGAACCTCCATTCGTTTTCGGACTAACGAACCTTCGGAAATACGAACCTTCGGAATAACGAACCTTCAGAATATCTGAACCTTCGGAAAAACGAAGCTTCGGAATTACGAATGTACGCTTTTTTGGTTGATTATCCTCTTGTGTACCACTAAGTCTACATGGTAAGATGAAATATTGAATTTTATGTACCAAATTTTCATTGAACAAAGTAAACAATTAATCAGTAGACGAAGTGGAAACAGATCATAAATTTGCCTCATAAATTATAATCAATATAAGTAGGTCTATAGTACTACTTCAACTAGAAATTACAAGTAACTCTTATGTCACTTGTATACCTTAGGTTATAATTTCATAGTATAAGTAACCACAGCGACTTCAACCATAACAACAAGGTTTACGATGAAAAATCATAATAACTACTTCAAATAAACCAATAAACATTACGTGTAAAACCAACCTTATCAAAATTTCTATTTCAACTAAGGCAATAAGAATAAGGTTTACGGCTTTAAACATAAACCCCAAGCTATCACTACTACATCTAAACACTCTTTAAAAAAACAGGTTTACCTAATATTGGGTACACTGTAAAAAAATGAAGTGCTAATTTAGCACTTACAGTGCTTGTATAGTGACTGCACTACGAGTGCTGATTTTCTAGTTCAAACTAGAAAATCAGCACTCGTAGTGCAGTCACTATACAAGCACTGTAAGTGCTAAATTAGCATTTCAGTTTTTACAGTGTAAAATGGGAACATGCATGTTTGTTGGGTAAAAAGATACCAAATATTTTGTAAATTTTACGCAATGTTACGTTGAAATTTATTCTTCAAACATGCATTTTGCCCAATATTGAGGGGAAATTACCCAGCAAACATGCATGTTCCCTTTCTACCCAATATTGGGTAAATTTTACTCTCTGTTTTTAGAGTGTAAGAATGCCGGTTTTTTTTCTCAAAGCAAACTTTAGTAAAAGCAAGAATAAGTACGATTTCAATCAACCTTAAATCAGGATAGAATGAACCAAACCCCCTATGTGTCAACAGATTAATGCCCATCATGCACAGTATGTAATATACCAATCATTACAAGCATTTTAATTGCAAATCGTCGCATTTTAACATTATGGGCAGAATTCTCTCATCTTTCACGGGTCGTTAATTAGAAAAGTTATCCGGTTGAATGACATATAGCTGAATGACATGAATACAAGAAAAATCTAAATCTGAATTTAAAACCTTTGACTGAGGTTTCAGGGGTTCATATATACGACTAATCTTATGGACTGGAAATAGAGCCGTGATCACATTTCACCCAATCTAATTTATTTCCAGAAGAGATATAATCAAGAAATGACGACAGACAAGTTACACATGTAAAGCGGTTCATGCTGTGGAATAAAAAGGAAGTTAATTAAAAGATGGAAGATGGAGAAACAGAAGATTTGAGAAGAATTAAGGGGTCGAGAAAAAGAGCATCGGAGGGGGGGGGGTAGAATGGTGTCGTGTAGGATTAAAAAAAAGATATCCTGTCTCATCGAGTTTAATCAACAGTAAAACACTAAAACCTAATGGAAAAGGAAGAAAAAAAAGTAAATATGTTTTTGCGAGAGAAGATTCAAAACATTAAATTTTATAATTTTGAACATAGAGAAGACAGAACTTTGTTGTAACTGAAGTTTATTTCAACTTTCCAGTCTACTAAGAGCAAATATATTTGTATATTTATATCTTTGTGTAATATTGAAGTCAATCCTTCTAGCCCTCATCCCCTTAAAATAGGTGAGTATGATAAAATATACATAGATATATATAAATGAGTATCGGTCAGCGACGCCGAACATGTGCATATTATACAGACGGAAACAATTACACGCAATAATTAACCACCGCCATGTCTTATCCACCCACACTCAAACCAAAGTGTACTATTTTGAAATCATAATATTACGTAATCCTTCACTGTCATCCACAATACCATGTTTATCATCAGTACTCAAGGCTGAAAACTTCGTGATATGAAAATATAGAATATAATTGGACAAACAAAGCACTAAAAAATCATCAAAGTTAGACAAAGAACGAAAAGTTTATGACAATTTAGAGTTTTCCATTATTTCAGTGACGCAGTTTTATGCGTGTCCTCAAGAATATACAACGAACAAATTGATTATGTCGCCCCCCCCCCATCATGCCCATTTATTATTTTATTTTTATCATATTATGAAACTGTGTTTATTCAAATTTCGTCCTCCAAGAATGTGAAATTTTGATTGACGACTGATAAAACTGTATACTATTACGGGGTAAGATAATCATTGCTTATTTTGGTGCCAAAACTTGTTTTATTACAAGGAAGACATGCATTTACACACATGTTTGGAAATTTGAAATAACTTTCATTTAACTGTTTATTGAAAGAAGACAAAGGAAGTGGTGTATGACATAGGCCCACCTATTGCTATTCATATAATTATTCTCACAAAAACATTGCCGAACTTTAAAATTCATAACTTCATTAAGAAAAGATTTTGATACTCTACTCTTATTATCAAGATAAAATATTTTCAGCTTGGAGAAATTATTTACAAGCTTCCTACTACGAAGGTCAGATAGTTGTATTATAGACATAATTTTCCTATTATGATTGTTACTTATTGAGAATCGGGTGGGATTTTAATATTGAATTATATGTCAGAAGAGTCAGAACAGTCCTTGTCAACACGAAGTGAATGGGAAAGGTCATTCATCGATCACAAGGTTAGGGTTATGAATCTCATCGCGGCACTAATGTCCCTTGACAAGACGTTGCTCTTAATTTGCCACACTCGATCCAGGTGAGGTAAATCGGCACTGGGCGGAATTTATGCATTTCCATGCTAAAGCACCTTACCGACAGCTATACTGAAGAAGCCCAGGTATAGAGCGCCAAGTGTACATAATAATCTGACAGAAATAAGCGCTATCAAGAACCAACATTTATCATTGACTATGTATAAAATAAATTATTATCATCAAATTCCAAAGAGATACTTCTCATTGATTTTCAAAGGTAACAAAATAATTTTTGTTGAGTCAACAGGTCTATTTCACATTAGGGTGGTCGGAAATATGATGATATCATATCGGAATAGCTTTAAAGGACTCTTATCACCAGTTGGATGTCAGTCGAAGTAAGACATTCAAATCTTATTTTTCTTGCTGTCTGATATACAGGTAGATTCTCGACGTTCACATTTATGGCGGGAAGGAAGCGAATGATTTTCAATTTTCTGAATTTCCCCCGGACGCGCGGTCGCATCACTCGTCGCCCTCCTTCGCTTACCAAGTTGACATTTCCTCTCGAAACACACCGGAGGTCAAGTTCAAAGCTTCCTCGATATAGCCTCCAGGAAACTCCTCTATTTCAAGCTGGAAGAGAAGCAAAGGACCTCGGAGAAACCATGAAACAAAGCGAAAAGAACTTGGGGCATTGATAAGAATAGCTCGCCCACATCGATGCTCAGCAAGCCTGGGTTCCAGAGTATGACAGCCTGCTGCTCACCAGAAATGGCCTCGAACAATAAAGTGCTAGAAATGGGTTTGTGTGACAAACTATCATGGAACGTATCTTCTTCTGTCAACGGAATTAAGGGAACATACCCATGATATCCGAGGTCTTAGAAACGTTTGAGAGAGCCGTCGAAACGTTAATAGTCAAAGAACCTCTACGAATCTATCAACTCCATGACTTCACAAAAACCAAATGTTCTAAAGTAAATCAGTTTAGCTAAAAGAAAGATAGAAAATTGATAAAGGATTAAACTATCACAAAACAATCAAAATTTTGTAAAACTCTGATGGTTCAATTCAAATCTATATGGTTCAATTCAAATCTATATGAGTTTTGCTGAGAGCGAGAAGTGCAGGTCATGATTCATCATGTACAGAATAATATAGCACATTGGGGGCGATCCCCGCTTCCCTCTCTCCATCTTTTAACATCTAAGGGGGGAGGATCTACCCCCGTGTTCTATCGATATCGGTGCATTGAATAATGATACATGTACTCATCTTCGAGGGTATTTAGTAAGTATTACACGCACGGGGTTACTTTGGAACAGTTCTAATACGTCTGTTTCATTGATTTCAAAGATAGACACTAATTTATTCCTATTCCCGATCAAAATTATGTGCAATGTTATAATATGGTGATGTGAATCGTCATCTGAAAACCATGACCGGTGAATAAGACTGGTCATACCACACTGCAAAAACTGCGGTGTTAATTTAACACCAGTCCGGAATCTATATACATGATACAGTATATGACCACACCAGAGAAGTGTTAAAACAACACCGGTTTGGTTTAGGACTAATTCCAGACAGGCGTTTATATACAACACCAGTAAGTGTTAAACAGCATCGATTTAATTTCAAACCGGTGATGTTTTCAACACTTCTCTGTTATGGTCATACATAGATTCCGGACTGGTGTTAACTTAACACCGCAGTTTTTGAAGTGCAGTTATCAGCGAATGTTCCTACTATATAGGTGAAAAAATTAATGACCGGTACATGTTAGATTTGAGCCAGTCATTCGATTAGGATCCATATCACCAATTTATAAAGCACTAACAAATTAAATTTTGCTAGCTAATTAGCCTTCCAAGATCTTTCAGATTTTATCACTCACCTGGTCGTCTTGACCGGAGAGTGAGGCCGTCATGCCGTTCATTGCCATGAGGTACAATCAAGGAACTACTCAATCACAACTCGCACAACTAACGTAACTGCTATCAACTATAAGAGTCTTCTGTAGCAGTAAACTGAGATCATTCACACCAGCTTATTTGAAGATCCCCCTCGAAAAAAATAAAATAAAAAAAAGGACCAGCCTACGGTAAATGAGCTATTTTTCTGCCGCAGCACCTCTTTGGAACAATATGCCATATTTTGCCATTAAATTTAAGAAATATCTCATCATTGGAGACTTTCAATATCATCACTTCTTGGCAACATAATCCCAACTCTCCTATTCTTTCTACCCCCCCCCCCCCTTTCCCGCCTCGAAATACTAGTAGAAGTGCATTTTAAGAAAGATGGCACAAGATAAATTATGATTATCACACATAAGAGGGCCTATAATTTTGTATAGTTATTGTATAGTTTATAGGACGACTTCGACTACAATGTCGGAAGGGATGATTATTGGTTAATCGTTATCATGTTTGGGATTTTATTACCTTCTATATTCTCAGAAATGCATAACTTGCGCAAAGTATGTCAGTTTTTATTTTCCTTTGATAAAATAATCTCTATTAATACAATTCGACTTTCGGGGGTGGGGGTTGAGGGGTGTGGTGGTATTTGTGACTTTTTTTCATGAACTGAAGTCAGTCGGCCTATATTTGTATGCCCCTTCCCTATACTCTCCGCAGTATACCGTTATAGCCTCTATTGATGACTTATAACAACGTGGGCGGAGAACCTGAGATGAACTCTGAAACCTAAATGGGCTGAGGACGTGAACTTATTAATAAAACTCCACTCAGAACCAATTATTGCATTTATCCATCTGACCGCTATGACGCAGCAAGAAATTTCTAAGTTAACATTTAGATACGATTAACACTGCTTCCTCTTATAACTAATAATAATTTACTCCTCAAATAATTTATATGGCAGTGCTTTATAACTAGCATTTTGTCTTGCAATCGCAAGGGCACGGCCAATTTCCTGACCAGATTGGTGAATATATAGGGTGTTTTTGATTAATATCTCATGTATAACACGTTTTTAGGGCATCATCCGTCTTACCCCTTATCATTATTCGCATTGATGTTCTGAATGCATTTCAGGAAAAAGTTGAGACAAATTCGATTGCCGAAAATGAGCAATTTCGATAGATCTGGAAGCGTTTCAAGCGAGCGTCTCGTTATTTTTTTTGGTGCTTCAGAATTGGCAAAATTGCTCTCAAAAAGTTAGATGCAAAGATTTCTGTACAATCGTGTACAATTTTTACTGATTAATTCATGAAATGTTCTCGAGAATTTCTTGAATATGATTTACATTCAGATTCCAGAAACACACGTTCAACATGCTGTAACCATTCCATAGTTTTGTTGCGAATGATGAACCTAGCTTCCCCTCATCAAATTTTAATTTCACTTTAGAATTTAACCGTGGTGCGAATTTGGTCATGGTCGCACTGAGGGAACGCACTTTTGGTTTGGTTGGTTTGGTTTTATTCACGATTTAAAAATACATAAATAAAAACAAAATAAACATTAACATGATTAAAATAATTATATATACAATATTACAATAATTAAACTTCACAATGCATGTAATACAAAATTATATATCGCAGTTCTGCGCGTTTTGTCATTATAATGGGGATGATCACGGGCAATAACACAATATTTGAAATCAGAACAAATGCAACATGTAGAACTATCGAAATGAGTAGCATTATGTAATGTCATCCTTTCCCAAAACATTTTGCGAGATTTTGCTTATAACTGAATATACAAGTGGACAAGTGTAAATATCAGATTTTCAGTGTCATTGTCTTTTTTTCCAATTCTCTTCTATAAATACATCGATTCAAATCATCTTGCAATTTGGAGTGAATTTCACCTTGAGAGATGATGTCGCAGTTCTTCAAGTTGTGTATAATGTGTACGAAAACTGCTGCACAATAAGTGTTGAGTGATTCTATCAAACTCTGTATTTTTGTTCAATATAGCATCTTTTCCATAGCTTTACATAGACTTTCCGTTTCCCTGACAGCTTTTCATAGACTACAAGCCCCCCCCCCCCCCCTCAGACTTGACTGCTGACTGCCATATGCAAGTCCTGATAAATCAAGTCCTTCGAAATGTGCGAGACTTATAAATGAAATAACGTTAGTGAAGCTCGAGAATTATATTCATCGTGATTGAAATCATTCCCAATGTTATTTCAACTTTAAATTCGGCTCCAAAATGGGCAGGGGACATAGGCTAAAAATGGAACGCACTTATTTAATTCATTGACTGCTGAAGGTTACTTGTCAATGTTAATAATCCGGACATGTAATCTACATTTTCCCGGACTTTTTCCAATGCATGTAGACTACACAGTTGGCTTGAGAGCGAGGTTTGTCAAAAAGAGAAAGTCACAATGATCCAAGAAGCAACAAATTAAAGGGACATGCGTGGATTTTTATACGCTATTTCTCAAAATAGTGAGAGAGTGAAAAGGGAAGTGCTTAACTTAATTAAATTAACGTCATAGATTACTTATGAATTATGTAAAGAGGTCACAACAACCAGCTGTTAATGAACAAATTGTTTGGTGTCGTAAAAATACAAAACAAAATGAGTTATATCTATTCTGAAAATATAGGCCTACACTCTTTGTCATTATGAGGGGGTGGTGGTCTTATATAGGCTGTCCGTTTTGTAACTAACATGCCAAGAACATAATATCTTTTCATTACAAACAGTCCTTAAAATGTCTGTTTTTCAGTTGAGTATAACCAAGATGTATGAGTTTGCGCTTCGCGCTCGCATTATTGTGTATATAGTTACAACGGCCTCTTGTTCACGAAAAATGAAAATCTCAAATTAACACAAACGAATCGTGTTCAAGGGGCGACTTCAGTTTTTAAATAAATATAAACCTATATAGGCTATAGGCCTGAAATTTCTAATTCGTCTCTGGCCGCAGTCTTTTTGATCAACTCTAAGTCCACTGATTCTATGTGGAGTGTAATCTAGCTTGCATATAAGATGATTGGTTGAATCCATAGAACATGAACACAACTAATAAGATAATATGAACACAACCTAGAAGACGTTCCAATGGGATGCGATCCTCCTTAGGGTAGGATAGGTAAGAACCTGATTACAAATGAGATAGGTCAGATGTCTATGATGACGGTTGTGGTAGATGTCGCGAATGCCTGAAAGGAAACGAAAGACTCCAATCAAAACATAAAATACATGTATCTTGAAGAATGATGCTATGATATAGAGAAACATATGTTCTTCCCCATCG
This sequence comes from Lytechinus pictus, assembly GCF_037042905.1. Lineage (NCBI taxonomy): Eukaryota > Metazoa > Echinodermata > Echinoidea > Temnopleuroida > Toxopneustidae > Lytechinus > Lytechinus pictus. The sequence continues at coordinate 29,162,923 of NC_087246.1, forward strand.
CCATCATGTTAATATTCGACATATCATCAATCAAAATAGTATGTTTGTACATGGACCTCTCCATGGTTTGTACTGAGTGAGTAGCCATTACGGTCAGGGACGTATAATGCGCCAAAATATTCGAAAGGACACGCAGTTCAATAAGCAGCAGTATAAATTTATGATCAAGTTTACGAGGCACGTAATCAAAGAGTCAAGGCGCACTAACCGTTCAATGCTTTAATCTTTAATTATCAATTTTCTCTATCCAGTTTCGATATTAGGGAGTTTTCGCAACCACTATCCAGACGCTTTCTGGAACGTAGAGAATCTATTGTCGAAAGCCCTTCATGGCAAAGCAGTCTTCGTCGAAAATCGGTAGATCAAAACAGCAGTGTCGTCCGTGACTCTGGACAAACGACAGTCAGGTATTTGCAATGTTTCATCAGCTCTAGCTAGTAAGACGATCTGCTGTCCTGGTCGGTTCACCAATTTTCGACAAAGACCTGTTAGCTGTTCATTGTGATTTGACAGGCATTTTTCAATGCACTATGTTCTAAAATCCATTCCTATATGCAATTGCGAAATCTCTCTTATGAGAAATTGGGCTCGGCTCTTGGTGTCGAGTCTGATTTCGGGCCAAGGTTTCGGGCAGGTGGATTAATGTTTTATGAAAAAGCACTTCAGGCTGGTTAAAATTGTACTTAACATAATCACGTTGTATTTTTATACCGCGCTTAACATAAACGCGAGTCGTAACGTGAGGTGAGGGTCACTATTCATTATTCAACATAAGGGCCTTTGATCATAAGGACCACTATTCATAATCGGAAATAGGGGTCTTTATCAATCGCTGATCACCATGTACATTATTGGGTGTCTCTAATCATAAGAAGCACTATTCATGATATTGGATGAAGGTCGTTGATCATAATAGAAGAAGGCCGTTATTCATAATGGTAGAAGAGAGTCTCTGCTTGTAACCGAATAAGAGGTTCGCTAGTCATAAGCAGAGAAGATATCGCTATGTGAGAATGGCGACCCTCTTCGTCAATTATGAACAGCGACCTTTTCATCGTCGTATAAAATAATAGCAACCCTCTTCATCGGGCCGTGTTTGTGGCTAATACGGCGTTATCCCTCCGCGACGCACGACATGTTCAAGAACAGAGAAAATGTATTGTCAAATGCCCTACATGACAAAGAACAACCAAGAAGTCTTTATCGACAGATAGTGTATCAAAACAGCAGTTTCGTTCTTGATTCTGCATGTGCAAACGACATATTTGCAATTTTTCGTCAGCTCCGAAACTTAGGACAAGACTTCTGTTCCAATTTCGACAAAGTTCTCCCAGCTGTTCTTTGTCATTTGACTGACATTTTCAATACATTTACTGTATTCTTGAGTCCGTTGTGCGTCGCTGAGCGAATCAGGGTCCGTCACACCGACGAAACCGGCTCCAGACCGATCAAAATTACTACGTTATTTCCAGTGACACGCCATCGGTCGATTTAGTGTCGGTTTTATTTAGTGTGACTGCGAAATAAATCATTCTTCATTCATCCGATCAAATCCCTTCATCATACAGATTTTAATAGTAAAAAGATCGATGAAGTAAATCAAAACACAAGTTGCTAAAATACAAATTTAATGGAAGGCAAAAGCTTTGAGCTGGGGAGGGAGGAACACTCGACCTATTCTTATGTCCTTCATCTTTCCACGCCCATATTTTTACTTAACATCCCCCTCTCCACCCTCCCCTCTCTTGAAATCAATCAATCAACCAATCAAACATTCCTAAATTATTTGGGAATAAGAATAAGATAAATATTGACTTGGGTCAGGTGCACAGCACTAAACTGCGTGAACATGGGATTTGGAGTCAGGGTATACCATAATCAAATAATTAATGACGAGCAGGTTGTGGTGATAGTGATCGATACAAACTTCGTGTGCAAGACAGATTTCGTGTGCTTCAAATCACGAGAGGGGCGGCAAAAAAAAAGTTACCCCTTCCATCTCTTTCCCTCATCCCAATAACAGGGATTACACTCTTGATCAAACCCAGAGAACTTCCTTTCGACAGGTCATGCTCCTATAGGGACCAATACCCCCAAGAAGCAGGCAGTGGTAATAAGGAACAGAGATGCGAAACTACCATTCCCTCAAGCTTTAAATGTCAAGTTGGCGATTCAGGAGAGAAAACAGCAGACAAAGGTCGAATTGTATTACGGGTGAGGTATGAAATACAGTGCACTTGTGTTCTATCTCGAGCCCTATATTCAGGTTATATATATATATCCTTTAAAGAACTCTTTAAAAGATGGTGGCATTCAACCATATAACATTGGTCACGTTGGTGGTTAAAATTACCTCTCGCGCGGCTAAATAATAAAGTATTTCTCAAATTTTTGCTAATTGAACATGATCCTTGTACTTAACGTCTATTAGGAGAATCCATATATGGATTTTTGTGATCATTCATGAAGTAAATACAGTTTTCCAATTTATTATCCCAGTGCCTGGCTTCAATCCACATGACATAAAAATATACAGTTTCCCTATTATATGCAGCAAGTCACAGTCAAATAATGAATAAATATCTAGAATTATCGATTCCAGTTCGCGTCAATGGACATGATTAAAGTTATCAAAAGCCCAACCTTTTGATCAGGATGTATCAAAAGGTTATACATATACACTATCTATGTATCTTCGTTATATTTCCAAAATACAAAATGAATAAATAAAGAAGGGTAGTTTAATGAGAAAATAAATCAAAATTAATTCTGTTTCAAAACCAATCATACTAGATCATTCTTATTAATGTTGATGGAGTAATTACATTCAATTACTCATATCGCAACTCGAAACAGGTGAAAGGGGACTCTCATATTATTTTCTCATGAAATCTTTTGGAGGTAGAAGGAAAGAATTATCCCCCTCGACCAATCCGGTCATAAAAAGTTCTTGACGAAGAAATTACTTTGAAATCGCATTTCTATAATTCATTTCTTACCAGTATAAGGTACACGAAAGTAAGGTGACATAAACAGTTCCGCATAGGCCTATATGAACTGTAGAGTGGAGGAAAATATGGAATCTGATAAAGGAAAATGTTTTCTTGAAGTTAGTTGATTAGATATACGTCTTAAATAATAATGTCAGGGTGCATTCATGCTTTATCTGGGAAATTGCAAGCTTGATGATCATTACTGTTGCAGGACTGTGGAATAGTATGGATGTGCAGGTCACAACTTCAATAATGAGAACGGACCCTGGGCCCGAAGAGAGCGGACCACATATGCATCTCGACCGCGCAGGGTTCACGTAAGGTCACGACGAAATTTTAGTTTCCTTCACAGCACAAGAGGTCTGCCGTGGCTCGGATCCAAGTATTGACTTGATGGAGATAACTTTTGGTTAACCCCTGATTTCGAGACACACTTACACGAGATAACCCCCCCCCCCCCTCACTAGATCGTGCTTTAGGGGATGGAAGGGGGGGGGCGGCAAATCACCTTTTTCTTGGCCGCAGGGCCTACATTCGGCAGGGCCATTGTTGTTGGTCAAGGCATCTCATGAGCCATTTAACTATGCATCAGGTACATATTTCCCCGTTTCATCCCAAACACGTCAATTCATGACCTCGACTTTGCACCAATTCTGTGGTTGATGATATTGCGGCTACGAGTTTATTACCGACAACTTTCCGAGGTGTTACGGTAATACCCAATCAAAGATCATAAAAAGTGTCAATAAGCGAACGATGAGTAATAATATCCCAGGCCATACAGGACAAATTTCATAAATGATATAGAAATTTGTCAATCTTTTCGGCATTAGATACGTTGTTTTTTATGCAAGTAGATTTTTATTAGTAAATAAAGAGGCTTTAATAGGAGGTAGAAATAATTTGTGAACAAATTTTCGGCATTACTCATATGTGTTTAAGATCGCATGCTCGATCTTTAACGAAAATCATAAGTTAGAAAAAATTGGAACCAGTGGGATTCGAACCTGTCATCTACTGCTTGCCGGGCAGCGACTCAACCACCAGGCTATTCTGGTTCACGGCTATTAAAGTCACGATGAACTGGAATACAAATACCCTCTATCCTCTTTTTTCTGACTCATTAATATGCAAATTCCGTCCGCCATGGACAATAGATAGTAAATAAAGAGGCTTTAATAGGAGGTAGTAATAATTTGTGAACAAATTTTCGGCATTACTCCTATGTTTTTTATTAATGTTTTTTAGATTTTTATTAATTTCTGTATATTATAAGGACAACGAAAAGCCTATGTATGATATAAAAAAACGATGAAGAAAAGGGGGAAATGAGACAGAACTTCAGAAGAGAACTTCAAGAAGAGAATTCTCGATTATCTAACTCAATTCAATTGAAAAAAAAAATCACATTTACTATCGTCTTGCCCCCCCCCCCCCGCCCAATAAAAAAATCAAATACCACGAGGCCGCTCCTTTCTCCCAATATTCCCCAGTACCGGCCTACCCCTGTGAATTGAGTAACTTCGTCATTGATTTAGAATGTCGTATATAATGTTGTCTAGACGGCAGGTGGTTATCTTTTTCTTAATACCATATAAAACATCACCTTATTGTAATACTAATACAGGATATGAATATTCCAAATAATAACAAATGAGGAAGTATATCAAAACCTCAAAAGGTCAAGTTTGGCCACGGTTCAAGTCGTCGAAATTTCTTCAAAAGAGTATCAAGCTGATCAAACTGAATATTATCAAACTTTTCAGAAGGTGTGTATTGCATATTCAATGTCTGCCCCCAAGCCCAACTGCCCCAATAGAGCCGAAAAAAGATGCGGGGGTACGTGATGCAGCAAAATTACGATTTGTATAGGAAGCTTCATCTTTGTTTGGTTTTGCAAGGAAATTTATTGGTCTTACTCTCTTTGATATAAGGAAGATGATATCAGAAACCCTATAACAAGATGATCTCAATGTGTGCAAAACTACTAGATCTCAAAATCAAATTAACCCCTGATTTAACGGTTGGTATGCTCATAGCATCGTTCAAATACTAAATAAATAAATAAATATTTGAAGTCAAACAAAATAAAAGTCAAACAAAAAATAGTAGTTTAATAGTTCAATAGTTCAATAAGTAAATAAAAATAAATCACAAATAACAATCTTACAATAATGATGGTAATTTTGTATAGAAATTAAAAGAAAGGATAATCCGATCGTAAAATGAATTTCAGTGAATTCTTAAATTCATAACTCCGTTGATAATATTGACTAACCTATAGCTTTGATTACGATAATACCACCCGACGTGTTTGGAAAAGATTGATTGATTGATTGATTTTATTTGGCAAGTCACCATAACATATATACAGTAGCATTAAAACAACAGGCTTGCACAGGATGACCCACGAAAGCTCGAAAGCTTATTTCCAGTGGGGTCCTCATTGAATAAACCAGATCTGGTTATTTCAATGAATACGTAAACGATTTTACCATCAATGATACTGATCTTTCCTCCTTATTTTGGGGAACGGTGGAGTTTCTTTTTTCAAGAACAATTTTTGCAAGATGTTTCGTTGCCTTAAAAGTGATGGTATCCACCCCGGCCATGTTTCTTCATCACTCGCATGACTTGGGTTCACGTACATGTCAGGGATCGGCGGATGTTTCTCATACAAATCATGTTCACATCAACGAAATGCAGACCAGTCGGATGGAATCAATTTTGTTTATCTTTGCTTGCACATGGATGCCAAGAAGTGAGGAGAAATGGAAAATGATAAACACAGCTCGTATGTACGGTATACTCCAGAGCCACACCCACACCTCCTAATAAGTTGATATCGCACCCGAAAACCCCTGGCCATCCTTTTCATCTTAATGCTCGAATATAACAGTACTGAGGGTCATAATTTGAAAGAATAAAAATAAATAGACACGATATATATTCACATTTTGAAAAGAGGTGGGGCAGACTGGGGTTCAAGACAATTTTATCTTTAGTTTTACAAACAAGGCATCTCATGAGGCCTAAATGAATAATTCGAGCGCGAAGCGCATGCTGAATTTTTCATATGTTTAGACCTAAGAACTGAATATTCTAAGCATCTTTTTATCATGAAAGATGCGTAGGTCAATTTAATCAAAATGTCTCGCGCGCGAAGCCCGATCTGAAATGTTTGGATGTGTATCTTCCTAATCCAATGATGCGAGTGCGAAGCTTAAATATTTACTGAACGTTAGCTGTGAATATTTAACACCATTATTCAACTTTTATTAATCAAATTTAGACAATAATATGCATTGCACAGATTGCTTGCAATATTCGTGTCGCTCGAAATGTCAAGCCCAAATTTCATGAACTTTAAGTTCATGAAACATAACTTATAGAGCTCCGTTTCATAAAATTTCGATAACAAATTACTGGTTTAAGCTCAGGGGAAATTCACACAGCATTTGTTGAGAACGAATGCTAAGATTTTCAATGATAAAAACGAGCTTCATGAAACAAGAGCCAACTGCGCGTATCTCCATCTCGTTATAAAACTGCCTCATACTCTGTTTTTCATTTATTGTTTAAATCATATTCCAGGTTTACTTCTTGTAGAAGTATTATTTGCCGGCCCTCACAATTTCCCCGTGCACCTACGCATCAGTCATCGGGAGACTAATATCTATTTGTGGGTCCAGAGTTTATCGGAGTATGCCAGGATAAATAAACTTGTGACTCATCAATAGTCAACCCCAAGATTAAAGTGGAGACGAGGAACCGAGGACCTTGGCAGAGACGGGGGCAATCACGACCACCATTCATTGGCTTTGGTTGACAACCCTTAATTTCTTTTGGAAGGCATAAAATAGGAGGATTGAAAATAATCTACTTCTGTTTACAATGGTTTAGTATTAAGTATACATGTCATTATTTTATCAAATTATTTCTTGTTACATCATGACTGACTTTAAGTTGCTATATCTTGGATGTACAATCGAGAAAGGTCAAAATAAAAAGTTCAGGGTTAAACTATCCCGCGTTGGTGGTCAAAGCACTTATAAATTATGTATTCTGACAAGTGTCGTTTTGAAGTCTGATTGAGACGAAATCATTTAACGAATGACCTACTTGTAGTTATCTCAAACTTTCAACGAAGTAGTGTGATTTTTAAGTTTCTTGCTTCACTTCAGAAAGACAGGCCGATAGAATTCGATGTCCAAACATTTGGAAGTTCTCTTTTTTGAAAGAAAAAAAGGTCAAGATTAAAAACATGTACTGTGGTTGTGTTTATATAATATATATGGTCCCCAGGATCATGCGTCTAAATTTCACGACAATATAATACAGTATTCAAAAGCTGCATCGTTCATTTACCTTTCAAGGATGACCAATGTTTTGATGAATGTGACTGTGTGCAAACACTTTTTGATAAAATGTGGTGTTCATTATCCCAAATGAATGCTCAAAAGTCAACCGAAATTTGGTTGATTTCGAATTCGATATTTGTTTTATTCGGACACAATTCAACACAGATTATTCGCCAGCCCATATTTTTTCCAATCGTTTTTAGACATCTATATATCAAAGGATCCTCTGTAAATATTATCATGTATAGAAAGGTTTAATGTTGATGCGCGTGATGGGTATACCTCATCAGGGGCAGTGCCAGGGGCACATTGGTAGGGGGAGTGAAACGACGTATTTTTTCATTTTTGTTCAATTGAATGAGAGGGGAAATAAAGCGTTACACGACCCATATCACTCTTTTTATGCTCTTCTAATGTCTTCTCCTTCCCCTTTTCTGCCTCTTTCTCTTCTTCCCTCACCCCTTCCTTCTCTTTTTCTCACTACTTGTAATATCAGAGGGGGTCGCCCCCGCCCCTGTAGCTCCGCCCCTGTACCTCAATCAAACTACCTTGATCTCCTTTCATTTCTTCCCCAGGTGCGCTCCAGTGAATGCCAGACAGGTTTTAATCTCGTTATGTTATTGGGTTATCGATTGTACTAAATATGGCAATGTAGAGGAAAGAAAAGGAGGACTTTCAGGGGCAAACATGTGGCGGGGCATGTGGATATTATCTTCGCTGTACGATGATCGTTTCTTATGTGTCTGACTTTTTAAACCCAGGTATCGAATACAAATAAAATCCTCTTCTCTAGAGATTATAACTTAATAAGAAAAAAAAATGAAAAAGAAATCTGACTCTGATTTTACCTTATATTTTACTAAATATAATATTTTTTGTCTAGCCGCACATTGCATCTGGAGGTAATACATAATGTTACCGTTGGACAACCCTTGCTTCACAATTCAACTTGACTATTTTCAAGTACGACTTTCATTTTGTGTGTGGGTTTTTATGTCTTATGTAATTTATAGTCATATTACTCATGCATGAGTTTATTTACTTCATTTTTACTTCGATCGGTGGAAGACTATGAATGAGAAATATGCCTAAGTTTCGCTATTTCTTTCGTTTCAAAGTGCTGACGTTGTTTTAGAAACTATAGCTTCGCCCTGAATTATTTCTGGTTTTGAAAACCATCAGCTGCTCTGAAGCAGTTCAATAATGAAAATTTGAACAAAGAGATCTGTCAGGGAATCGAACATAATTTCATGACTTGTCTGAATGCAGCGACCCAGAGCAGCGAAGTGGCTAGTGCATTTTATACTATGGTTTATTAAATGTGTTAACCTAAATAAAGTTCACCAATCGTTTAAACTCAAAGCGTTCAATGTTGACGAAAATGAAACAATATACACACATCTAGCAAATAGCTAATTTGCTGTAACAAAGCAAAATACAATATGTGTACAGTACAATCATACATATAGGTAACAAGAAAAAGGGATTTGCCCCAAATTCCTAATTAATTTTAGTGCGCATAAATAATGTCGTTGATCACGCTTATGATCACGTAAGTGACAAAAATCGACTTAAGCCAAAAATCTGCATTAGACTTTGAGATTACTATTATTAATCACCATCCCTTAGGTTATTCTTGTATTGAAAGTGTTGCAACGGTATGTTTTTGTTTACTTGTTTCGAAGCCAATATTATGTAATAAATGTTTCTGGAAAATCGCTGTTTAATTGCACACTGCCGCAATGAAGTCATTCTTCTTCGTAGATGTTGCCAGTAAAATGTGACAATTGCGATTTCAAAGAAAATGTTCATATAGCATGCTGTTGTTGATTGGAGGATAGTCATTATAGCATAATCATTATCTTGGGTCTGCTGTTAGAACGGTATCCCAAGTGAAGTGGGCACCGTAATTATAAAACGTTATTTGTTGACACACTTTAGCGTCAATGTTCCGACTTCAAATAAAATATTATTTGAATTGATATATACTCCAAAATATATTGGGCCAATCACTTATGAACTCACACGACTTAAGAGAGAAAAATATAGGCTATGAGCCCATATCACTAGCTTAGGCGTATCTCTATTTATACTCCTGCTATAAGACTGTTGAATCAATCATTCACTATTTTACTGCCCTTCAATTTAATTCATATGAATGTACAGGCATCCAAAATGGGCGCTTGGGACACTGGACGCCCAAATTATTCAAGACCGATGGGGAAAAAAGATAAAGAAAGCAAATAAACAGGAAAAGTGTAGCCTATATAGCATGACTTTTTTATGGACAAAAATTGATTTTCAATTCTAAAAGGTCAGCTTTTCAGTCTCGCTCGTTTCGCTTTCTCGCGACAATTCCGAAAAACCGATCCCCGTATAGGCATGTCATTCCACATCCAAACCATTGACGCATTGCTCCACTGGTGGATGACGACGATAATTCTTACCAGTGGCAAAACTTATTGCATCAGTGCTTGACGTGATATTGTATATTATACCAAGCATATTTATCGATCGGATAAGGCAGACAGACACAATCATGACAAAGCATTGTTTCAGTATCGCTGTTCTAAAAAATAAGAAATAAAGAAATCGATGAAAATGTTTGTGTCACAGTCACAGATAATAATCCCTCAACTCAACACCCCTGTATACCAACCAACCAAATTAGCATCAGCTGTTAATCAACAGATGTGAAACATGCGAACGCGATTTGAATTAATGAATGTATCCTATAAACCTTGAGGTACAACCCTCAAACAAACAGGTCGTATTTGTCCTTTACTAAAACCAATACACTTCTCAATGCTAAGATGTGACGTATGTGTTTTTTTAAACAATGAACCATTTTCATGACCGTCTTGGAGGGTTGATTAACCATGTTCCAATCGATATCGTGTCAAAGACCAATATTCGTAATCAAAGAAGAGGGTCTCTACTAGTCATAACACGGAATAGTCAAAAGGTTCTTTATTCAGATTTCATAATGATTAGCGACCCTTCTCCAGAACATCGGTTCCATGACTTTTGCTCCGGCGACAATTGCTCCGCTCTAAATTCCACACACTAATCAAAATGATCAACTTCACCCCTAGATTTAACACTATGCCCTATCCTAAACCTAACCCTAAGCCTAACATAAAACCATAATAGCTCCATGATAAAACACTATTGCAACCCTTACCCTACATCTTAGACGAAATTAAACCCGGAGCAATTGTCGTAGAAACATACTTGTCACCAGAAATTTGAGCCTGACTTCGGGTAACATTTTCGGAGGAAGGATGTTCTTGCTATTAAATGTATTGGCCAAATAGATTTTCACATGTATTAATAGCCCTGTTGAGATTCAGAGTAATGGAAAAGTGTCATTTCATTTTGGACCCTCGTGAGTGGTGAATCGTTCAGATTCTTCGTCACAATCAGATTGTAGTCTGCATCTGCCATCTGTGATTGTTAATTGAGGGAATTCATTTTGACTGAAGGCGATTCCTACTACACATAGCCATGGCCGATTCAGCTTTCTTCATTGTCATGCAGTCATACTGAATTAATGTACAGTATTGCAACGGGGGACTGAATTAAAAATACAATATACACTTGTACATTAATGAAAGTGGGTCTTTCCATGATGCTACGCGGACACCGTGTATTTGTAACAGCATCATTCTCTGTTTTGCTCAATAACTTCATGGAAAATTAGTCTAAGTGGCCTCAAATTTCCAGTAAAATGTATGCCTTTAATACTGTAAAGCCTACAAACAATACGAGTACAATCAGTCTTGAGTTATGCTGAAATGACACAATTCATGCCTAACTTCATAGAAATACCCAAGTACTATATATGAAACTATAGGATATGGTATCGCATGCAATTGATGAAACCATGGACGTATCTCCCACACACATCTTGTTCATCAATGGTGACGCCGGACAATGTTTTAACCTCACACACGGTAATGGTATAGTTAACATGCATGGTTAAGTGTCGAAAATGGGTCGATAATAAAACTGGAAATGTTCAGGATATGAAAGTGACTATCTTTGCTCCCATACCGAGTGCATCCAATGAGATAAAATACACACACAAAAAAGATGGTTTTCAACAAAATAATGACTTAGGACCTATACTTGCATATTATATTTTGAATTGTATTTTAAACGTATTATCTGCAGCATACACTATACTGATATGTTGTATATTTATATTTCATACTCACAAATGCTCCAGTGGTAATTTCAGATGGGGCATCTTCCGGGGAGAGAGGTGCAAGTTGTCCTGGTGCCCCGCCCCCTCCACCAGAGGGACTCGCACATACTGATGATAAAGGCAAGAATCCAGCGATCATGATGGACAGAGTAAAAATTAAACAAACCGCATGAATCCTTTTTAGACAAAACCGAAATATATGGTGTAGATTCATCTTGTTTTTTATCGGATTCTTCGGGTAGCTATGCTAGTACAATGTGCTCCAATCTACACAATAGTCATTTATGAGTGATGCCCATCTCATCAATACAGCTTCAACATGCTGTCTACGACTCTACGAGGCAATGAAGTACCCATAATTATTATGTTGGTGTCCATGTAGAATATCCCAAGAGCTGAGAAACACAAAGATCCATGAGGGTTCCTCTTGATTACAAAATAGCGGCCTTCTCTCTTTCCCGTTCTTTTCATTTAACAATGTCCAAGGGGAGGTTATCTTGTTGTGGTGGCTATTCCGTCAATATACTCACAACTGTCAATCCTCTACAGCACCCTGCCTTCAATCCATCTCCTCATATTATTACTGTCCCTTCCAGTCGCCTCCCTGATGTCACACACACAACAGAAATAGTTCACAGAATGCTTTTCCACGTTTCGCCGGTTCGCGAGCAGTACTAATTGCTTCCACAGTCACCGGCAATCTCCGACAACTATTTTTGTGTCCAAAACGCATGCAACCGTATACATACACACACGGAATGATGACCGAAGCAGACGACAGCGCGCGCAGATTTTGTCATACGGACGTGGAGGTGTTCCAACGCTGGCATAATCATATACTCTACAGTTTCTGTTTTTGGATACAGAAACTACATACTAGTCCTGGGATACTAGTAGTTCATTTATCTGAGCCAATGCACATGTCATGCTGGAGGTCAAGTCAATCCTCAAGATAAATAACAAATACAAAAACTTAATTAATGTTATAGCTAGCAACATAGGTAGTGGGATAGTACAGACTTTGCTTATTTTTACCCGGGATTTTTACCTTGGCATGCCTTTATCTTTCGACCGTTGCTCTCCTTGCCAATCACGATTACAGAAGAAAAAAATATGTATAGACTATAGGCCCGATGTATATGACCAAAGGGAGAGAATCGAAAAGGGGGCTATTATAAGTACCTACCAGGAAGTTTGTTCTTTACAGTCACATTTTATTTTTATTTTTTAACTCTTTGCATGCTGAATTAATTTTTGGGGTATAATAATGACAATTGTTCCAATGTTATTTTCTTTAATTCAAGATATCCATATTGTACCATTGATAGTTATTATTATTATATACTAGTAGATGTTATCCAAGAACTATTGCCTTTCATTAGCTTATCTAATTTGAAGGTAGGGGAGAAAACTAATTATTACGATTTTTGAATTTAATTGTACGAATGTGAAAAATTGCAACATCAGCGCATGCACAAAGGGTTAAAGAAAAAAAAACATTAAAAAATAGTTTTGTTCAGTTTATGTTTTAACTGACTTTGTCAGAGCTAGCAACTTATATAAATTTACCCCCCCCCCCCCCTCCCTTCCTGGTTTTTTTTCTAATCATAACTAACACTATTTAAAAATATACAATTTTGATCAACGTCCATTTTGATGCTGAGAAAAGGCGGGAGGAAAGAATACATTTTAATATCAATTTAGTCTTGTCCACACGCATAGGGAATGCTGGTTAAAATAGGCACTGAAGTAGAGCTGTTATGCAGTTTATTATATAAAACAATGTCTAAAGTATTAAACAAATAATTATGTAAGCTTTCAACAATGTAAGGCAGCGGGATTGTTTTTATTTCATCCTCTTATTTTCGATGACTTTATCGCTCTTGGTCCTTGTGAGTAGTTTGATCGAAGTCCAGTATAAATAACATTCCTATTTGCAGAATGGGAGTCCAATGCCGTTACGTCATGAAATGTGACCCCTCATATCACATTCACGATATAGGCCTAATATATAGGTATTAGAAATTATACTTAATGAATTTAATATCCTCTTTTGAAAAGAACAGCATAGCCAGGATTTGATTTTGGAGGGGGTGATATGAGCACAGAGTGTGCCAACCCTGAACCATAAAGACCACGCGAAGCGCACTCCTATAGGGGTGGGTGCAGGGAGTGTGACCCCCCCCCCCTCACTCCCTTGGCGCGAAGCGCCAAGCATTATAGGCCTCTACTTATAAATTAGAGGCGTCACATTCTTGAATTCAAATTCAGTACATTATTTGGTATGATTAGAAAAAAAAAGTCAGAGTGAACCTCTTTAACTCGCAACTATGGGAGAAGATGGCTTTTCAGACAGAAGATGTGGAATTGAATTGAAGTGAATTGAATTGAATTTATTGTCCAATTAAATTGAAATTTGGCACTCGCTGGTTATCAACAAATTTACAAATACAATATATACAAATAATAATTGACAATATATATCCAATAATGACAGCAAAATGGCGTTAAACTAAATGAATATTTGAATGGTTATTGAACACGTTATAAATTAAAATATTATCAATAATAATGATAAAGTAACATGCTGTTCCCAGGGGATTAATTAATGAGACAATTAATGAGAGATTATTTGACAATGTCAAATTTGAGAAGATATACGTATCGTCTCGTTTGTTTTTTTGTTATTTTGGAACTGCAAAAAATGGCACAAATTTGCATTTCTTATATTTTTCTCTCTTCGCTTTTCCCTTTCCCTCTTTTTGCTCTTTTTTTTTGGGCGTTGGAGGAGGGGGACTGTCCACGTTGCCCAACATACGCCCGTTTGAATAGCGGTTATACTGAAAGGAGTGCATATACAAATTATCAACATAGACTCCCGTGAGCCTATATTTTTCAGGTGCGATCCAATCTCATTCCCATTTCATTAGCCATATTAAGATTTTATTTCATGTTGATAACTCATCCCATTCGTAATTACTCGGCATAAGCAGTGACAGTGTCCTTTGATGGGGATGACGAAACGACCTGAAGGTGACTATTTTCCCCCAATTGAATAACAAGTGTAATGAAGGCCAACAGTTACGAGAAAAAAAATCCATACCTTTCCTTTTGTTACTCTTCTGTCTCCTATACCTCTCTTTCTTTTCTTTCTTCTTTCTTTCCTTTCTTCTTTCTTTCTTTTTTCTTTCTTTCTTTCTTTCTTTCTTTTATTTTCTTTTTTAAAATACTTTTCTACTGGCCCAACATTTTGAACAACCATATGCATGTATGGTTGTCCCTGAATCGTCGTCAAATGTGGGACATATAACAGTGGCCCCTAACATTACCCCCCCCCCCCTCCTCCCCATATTAGCACTCCATGGCCATGAGCGTCGATAGATAACGAAGAGGAGAAGGAAGTAATGAATTATTCTGGAAGATGTGTCAAATAATTTTCACGTGCTTCTGAGACTCTTAATAACAATAAATCAAAATGAATGAGGAAGGAAGTTCAACGCACAACCATCCGTTTTCTCTCAGTTGTGCTTCCTTTAATTATTCTAGGAATATATAATTATGTACATGTATCTATATGAATATGTCCGTTTAACCTGTACGGGCCTCTAATGAAAACACTATTATGAAACATCTGGATTATCATGCACAAGGGGCTGTAACCCCGAATTAACAGGATTAGGCTCACAATCATGAATTACATTCATATATAATTATAGGCCTACATTACAGTTTCTATAGAAGTGAATAAAATATTGTCAACTATTTACATTCGATTGTGCGTGTGCTGCAAAATTATTTTTTTTAAAATTACCTATCAATTATCCAATGTCTAGTATCATCTTCCAGTGTACTCCCATGGCCGTACGCAGCGGGGGGGGGGGGGGGGGGGGGGGCAGTGGGCAGTTGCCCCCCCCCCCCCCCCCACTTAAATTTTTTACTGAATTTTTTTACACTTAATTCACCAAAAGAGTGCTCAATGTCCTTCAATTTCACTTTAGAAAATGCGAAAGCGCCCAAATGACAAGCTTGGTCTATTTACCCCCTCGATTATGAGTTTCTTCTAAAATTTTTACACGTCCTCCCCCCCCCCCCCATCACCATACGGCCCTGTTTTACGAAATGAATCTTAGGAAAACAAACAATATGTTCATTGTTCCCTTTCATTATGCCCTATTTGAATTAAATCACACTTTCGATGTCCAATACTACATTTCTTTGTTTATATTTTCATGGGTTATTATCTTTGGGCTCCCTTTTCATCGATTTCACAAGACTTCGGATTTAGCCTTTTCTCAAACTCTCATATTGGCGTTTTGCCTGCAGGCACTGAGCCCGCAGTTTATCAAAAGTGGTCTGAATTTTAAGCCCATATCGGGGCTGCATAATGGAGATGTGCACTGAGTGCATTTCTCAACTTTGGGCAGAATTTGCATTTGTGGTAGTCTTGTCTTACACCCACTTGGTGATTGAAGTTTCAATCAGGGTCTGTGCTTGCAGACTAATCACCAATATCCCTTGTATAGGTCATCTAAGGTCAATAAGTTTCGGCGAGGTAAATATTCACATTGTTGACTTGTGACTCATGAGAGTACTAAAATAGGGGGTTTTGTTTAAGAGAATTATGGGTGATACGGGTGATATATGAATATCCTGATAAATATGCAAGGTCGGACATTATTTCAGCTCCGAGAAGGCTAAAAAGTGCTGCTAGACGGTCATTATCTGATTTTGATAAACCTTCAGTGTTATGTTTTGTTTGATTTTACAATTTTTTTTTACATTTTTTTTTCTTGGGGTGGATCATTCTCTTTAATTGTAGCCTATTATGTATGATCATGAATGAATTTAAAAAATGATTTATTAATCATGATTGATAAGCGGCAATTATCTATGAGAAAAATAACGAATATCAATGAAATAAAGACAAGCCGACACAATTTATTGTTCAATGTCTATGTTAAGTATTCATCACACAAAAATACGACGGATATATTGATAAATTTGTCGTAATACTGATCGTTTCTATTGCCGTCGATTATACAGATTATTGGTACATTATTGAACGCGAATTTTTTTGAGGATATGTTTTGGTTTTCTAATCCTTTTTGAGGAATAATCTCATAGAATTCATCAAGTGCACATCGACCAAAACACAATATCAACTGTCCGGGGGGGGGGGTTCAAGGTGATAAGGGTGTCATTTATAGCATCAATTTGTATAGGATTTACTATTTGTTTGATGTATTTTGGAAAATCTCTTATTGTTCAGTTTCGAATGATTGACGCTCAAAATATTATACAAATGTAAATATGCTGAGATTACAAGTAGAATTTATTCTTACTATCATAAATTATTATGCTTTTTTGAAGGTCATGTTATTTACTTGCAGGGGCGGCGGAACGTATTTTCGTATGGGGGAGCCAAAAAGGACACTTATATGTCAAAATTGGCATTATATATATATATATATACATATATATATTCACCATAAGCTGCGTGAAGTAGTTGTGTGTTTTGTAGTGTAGTAATTAAGTTGAGCAAAGCCTTTTTAAAGTGATTTCTGATTGACAAAATATGTATTTAGGCTTTTATTAATAAGACATGAAAAGTAAACATTCCAAGCAGTTTTTATTATCATTAAAAAGTTGTGCATCTAACTAAAGATGACGCGAGTGCGAAGCGCTACCTGAAATGTTTTATATAAGACCAGAAAAAGGCTCCTGATAATTAAGGTTTGCATGTAGTGACTGATTAAAAGGATACATATCTCACCAATCGAATGCGAGCGCGAAGCGCGAACTGAAACTTTGTAATATTCCAACCTGAAAACTGGACATTCTAAGCGCTCTTTGTAATCAATAACAAAATGAGTACTATACCTTTTTAAATAATAATTGATGCGAGCGCAAAGCGAGTGCTAAAAATTGTGTGATTTTGCAACCTAAAATGCATTATGTTTTTTACTTCAAAAAGGGTGTATCATTTTGAAAAAGGGATTTTTTTTTCCTCAGTGAGGAATTAATTGTTTATTTATTCAAAAAATATTTTTTTGGGGTAGGGAAAGTGCCACCTGCCACTCCCCCCGGTTCTGCCGCCCATGTTTACTTGATATTGATAAAAGATGATACTGAGTTCTGGGGCGACTTTCTCCATAAAGTACCGTAATTTCAGGAAATTACAGGAAATAAAACAATGATAAAAATCACAATATAGCCTACGCCTGTTTGATTGTAACACATTTCAACATTCATGATATTTATAAAATTATTTGCTTTTTCATGCATGCAGATGTAGCCAGTGGCGTAACTACGGGGGGGCATGGGGGCACGTGCCCCCCAATCGGCTGGCAAAAAAAAAGGGGAAAATGAGAAAAAGAGGGAAAAAGGAAGAGAAACGTAGTGGGGAAAGAATATATTATTGTTCATTATAATGTTATATTATATTGTGTTATATTACATAAGAAGCATTTGTTCATAACTTTATGGAACATTATTTGCTTCATTGTGTCTTAATTGTTCATGGTGCTCGCATAGACTGTTTAACGAGATATATAATCCTGTTGTACTAAAACCTCCCGTTTTCAAATCAATATACAACAAATATATTTTTCCTTGCAATTCGAGTTATTATTGTGTTATGTAGTGACATATTCTTCTTTTTCATGACTACTGAAAGTGATTGCCCTATTTTAAGGTCTTAATATAAAACATTTCCTGTCCGTGCTAACGTTCGCATTAGTGGATTGGTGAGATTTCTGCTCTTCATGAACTCCTGAAATCAGTCCTTTAAATGAAATTTTTCTGATCTGAATATATAAAATTTTCAGCTCGCGCTTCACGCTCGCATCATTTAGTTAGTGAAATGCAGTTGCAGTATTTGATTAGTAAGATGCGTATTTTAATCATGATTACAATGACTACAAAAGGTGCTTCATGATCTGTGTTTAGATGTAATTCTAATAAAATCAGCAAAGGATGGCATGAGCATTAGATGACTATGGTGAGATATTTATACTCTTAATGGATTCTAAAATATAGTCTTTAAAATTTCCCTGTTTAGGGTCAATGTATATGAAAATTTTAGCTCGCGCTTCGCGCTCGCATTGTTTGTTTAGCGAGACAGTTATGTATCATGATTACAAAAAAAAAATTGCTTATAATGTCCCTTTTTAGCTCTGAATATCAAAAATTTTCAGCTCGCACTATTTAATCAGTGAGATACATATCCGTTTAATGGCACTGCATGTCCTTAAATATCTCTATTAGGTCAGTATACCTGACAACTGAGCGCGCTTCGCGCGCTCCCTAAGTGACTCGAAATTTTTGCTGGTGCCCCCCCCCAATGCCGTGACCCACGGTACGCCACTGGATGTAGCTAAAAAGGACTGAAAACATGACGCTCGCTCTTGCTCACTGCTTGCAGTGTGGATGAAAACAATTCGATGCATTCACACACTGGCACCAAGAGTGAGCAAACATTATGGCAAAAATGGATAAAAAGGAAAGGAAACGGCAATTAGGTATTTTCTGAATATTATGTCAAAATCTATCACAAGTTTAGATTATATTTTTCATGTTATGTCTTCTCAAAGTTCATTGCTCGTTAACGTGTGACAAGTAGATCCCGTAATTTATTGAAATTAAGATAAAGGTCATGAATTAACTTTTTGTTTTTATCCCTATTCAGGAAATTTAACGCGTTAATAATTTTTTTTAAAGAGCTTGTTTAATTATGATCACCAGGGATGATTCAAGTTGTTGTACCATTGTTCGAAATAAATTTACAATATTTTTTTAAAGATTCCAGCCATGGCAAGACATTTATCGAGATGTATGCTTATAATACATTAATACTAATTTATGATAGACATATCTAGATCTTATTCTAGTATGATACGGTAAGTACCGTAGGCCTATTGTTTTTGTTTTTTTTATCTGAGGCATGCAAGGAGGAGGCCGCGGGAGGCCGAGGGTCGGTCAAAAACTGTTCTCATCGTGGACGCCAGAGGGCTGAAAATAAAATGGCGACACCCATTGACCAAAAATTGAGCAGTGCTATATTCATGATATTGCAGGACTGGAATTAATTGATGCATTCAAAGCACATAATTTTACTCTCTGCGATCAAATTTACGTGATTGGTATCCTACAGCAATTGTTGACCAGGTTTTCATCAGGATTTATGTCATAAACTATGGCAGATGGTCGTAAATACGAGCCTCACTGCTGGCAAGACGTGACAATTGACTCTGGCCCATATGAAACCGTGCATCGCTGGAGACAGATGCCCGAGTGTGATGAGTTTGTTGGCGCAAGGTGAGACAGAAATTAGGGGAGGGGGCGGGGCGGGGTGGGGTGAACTGAAGCAAGACATAGTCCAGCTGGATGGGGCGAAACAGACGAAACAAAGTTATGATGGGGTGACCATAATTTGTGCATATTTTGAAAATTATAAAGTTGATTTTCAATCAAGAATTTCACATAAAATTCATTAAAATCATAAATATCAGGCAGAAGGGCAAGATCATAAACTAAAGTCAAATTTGCTTGACAGAATTATAAAGTGCCGGTAGGTCAAGGGTTTTGCTGGTATCGTGATCTCAAAATTCCATGACAATCGACTAGTGCACGCTAAAACTAAAAAAAATGTAACCTTAATTTGCGCACAATTGTTTTGCAAAGATTTAACGTTAGAAAAGAAATCAAGCAGACCAAGGTAAGGTTATTGTATCAGATGGAAGTTAAAATGCCATAAATTTGGTTGGTATCACATTTACTTCTTTGGAGACCTCTCCTTGCAAACTAGCGATTTCTTGGTGCATGTGAAGATGACTCGAGAAGTTCAGATTTTCTCGGAGTGGACGCACAAGGTAACAAAATTTGCCAATATTTTCACAAAATGAGACCCTACCTTCAAAATAATTACCATGCTAGGTAATTTTGGGTCGCTTTCTCTGTTGGTAATATTCAGTTATTCAAGATTTTGATTAGATATTGAGATATTCGACCCTGCACAAAATTAGGTAATGCACGAATTAAGGTCACACCAACATAATGATTTGACTGAGATTTTGAGCAGTAGAGGTGCTGTCCAGCACGGTAGCCGGACTAGCCAGGAGGCTCCTTTACTACATTGTACGTAGGGGCCTAGCCAATCTCCACAGAACCAGGGACGCAGACGGCATGCCATTGCAGTACACGCACCATCATTTTTCCCACGATTCAAGCTCCTCAAAATAACAACTTTAGGGTTTTGAGCCCAAACTTGTGTAAATGGGCTACAATATATCCTTTTAAACCCTTTTGGCCAATATTTTTATAAATTTAAAGTGTAATTTTGTGTTGAACTATAAAAATGTTTGCCAAAAGGGTTTAAAGGATATTGTAGCCCAATTGCAAAAGTTTGGGATCAAAACCCTAAAAGAAAAGTTGTGATTTTGAGGATCTTTATTCGTTGGAAAAATGACTTTGATTTAGCAGAACACATAATGACAAAGACACTTTAAATACTTAATATGGACATCAACCTCAAATTTTGCATACCATATGAAAGTTTATTAGTACTCACTTAAACATTTTTGTAATAAGGTGTGTGACAGTGTGAATCAAATTTGCAAAATTTATTATTTCATTGCAGAATGTAGACAGGAATAACCGTCGTTTCTGGGGATTTATTCAACAATTTCTGACATTTTACTGTAATCCCCATTTACCGACGGTAGGGTGTACGTGTGGGCTCGCATGTGTTCTCATTCCCTCCCTTTTGTCAATTCACAGTCCAAAGTTTGATGTAATTTTACACATCGAATTTACAATCTAAGGATGTATAAACAACAAACTTTTAATTGATGATATTCCAACATTTAAATACTTTAAACGATATAGATGAAAAAGGCATGAAAAATATACTTTACCGATGTTTAATTGGGTTGAACACGATAAAAATTTTCAAAATGGCAGCCAAACTATAAAATATTTACAAACGAACGTCAACAATCACGAATGTGATATCGATATTGCTTTCGATATTATACGATCTGCTCCATATGCGAACGAAACCGAAGATAAACGATACTAGTTATACTAGTACGAGTACTAGTTATAATCGCGATATATCGATTCGAGACATTAAGTTAATAACGACAATGACGTCATTCAAGATGGCAACTTGCAAGAAAAACCGTCAGGTCAGGTGAAAATGTCTTAGATGACAGATTTCTCAATCATCCAGAGGATTTTTTTCAATAACTCCGGCCCAAGGTATGCAATTACTTAAGTTATATATATTTCCCTGATAATGGAAACCATGAAACTTTCAATTTTGCTTAAAAAACAGTTTTAAATCGCGATCTATAAAACGCTAGTTCACTATACGTTGGCTGTAGGTACGGGGCCCCATCCCCTTCAGTCTATGTATGGTGAGTGGAGCCAACGTAGTTCAGCGGAACAACCAAAATACAGAGACTGAAGCTTTTGGTCTATGCAGAATGTAATCTGCAATGTTAAAGATAAATACATGAACCAGCAGTGGTAACGATCTCAAAATGAGTTCAAACAGTATCTAATAAAATTACCACCCAAGTGTTTGAATATGTATAAATAAAAAAATATGTACCAAATAGCTCAGAAAAAATATCTGGAATTGCTGAAAAATGAGCAAAATAAGCAAGGAATTCCATAATATGTATGGTATTTTTATGAAAAATATACACTTTCCCACATACATGTATGTACTTTTGTGTAAGTGATCATCAGAATTACCGGTTTTCAGCTAAGATTCAATGATTTCTTAGAGATAAGTTTATATCAATGTACCAGAACTAGATCTTTGATAATATCGTGGCATTTAACCTTGATTTTAAAGACTTTATCATATAGTAATTGTTTACTGCAACTTCTTTCTTTCCCCTTTAAGTTTATACCTTCATTGCTTATTGAATGTTATTGACCACTGTCTAGATGTGTATTATAGGTTTAAAAAGAAATCATGTTGGTGATTTATTACGTGTGAATATAATTCTCTTTCTTCACTGTTACAGGAGGAGCAAGCATACCGTTGTGGCATACAATGATGCTGTCTATGTGTTTGGTGGTGACAATGGGTGAGTATTCAAATATCTTGCTCTGGCTCTGGGCAGAATTTCATGAAAGGACTTTTTGGACGTTTTATTTGACAAAGTTGTTCTATCCAACAGATACCTTAGTATCAGACACCTGTGCTTCAAAATCAAGGAAAGCCGTCAGATCTTACAAATTTTACACCCGAATAGATAATTTGGAAACCCTTTAAAGATAAACAAAACAAACTGTGTCTTAACTTTTCTCATCCCTATTTTGATAGATTTCAATACTGGCTACCCCCTCTCATCATGTAACTCTGTAGAGTAAATTCCTACCAACTAATATGGTGTCAAATAGACAGAAAACAGCCCCAAAAACCCTTTTAAGTCTATTCAATTCCTGACTATTGAATTCCTAAATGTTTCTGCAAGCAGAAGCTTTTACCCTCATATATTTTTAAGAAATTAATTTCTATATTATTAAACTTGTTTTATAGCTTCTTCATTATTATGATAGCATTTTTTTTTCTCAAAATAATATGTTCTATTATTATTTTCTCTCTTCTTTCCTTCCTTGTTATAACTTACTGAATATTATCATTCTTCCCTTCCCTTTCATTCTTTGATTACTTAAATACATTTTCAATTGCTGTCATGAGTTACATATATTTGTTAGTTACATGTATATACTTTATATTGAAGCTCTGTTTTCATGTGTAGTACATGTATAGCAGAGCGCTGTCCTGCAGAATTCCTACGGAAGTTACCATAAACAGAAACAAACAGAAACAGAAATGTTAGTAGAAGTAGTGGTTTTCAATGAATAAAACTTCGTGGTCATTTTTAAAGAACAGCACTTTTGTCTTTTTATTGGGGGTAATTCACCCAAAAGAAGCATAGACATTAACATGGTACTAAGAGTAATGGGCCACCTATACATTTTGTATACACATTTACACTAGTAGACTGAAGTTTTAGAGAGTTTCTACATTCATTGAATATGAACCACCTTTATTTACATTTAGTGGTACACTGGTACTATAGTTATTATCTTTTGTAGTGGCATTTTAGTAGAACTTTCATAAAATAATTGATTAATGTGATCAACCTACATTTACATTTACATAGTGACCAGTTCAACAATGTATGTCTGGTCAAACATGTTTATGCTAGTGTTCATCTTTTGTTTCAATTTATAGGAGGAAAAACATGCTGAATGATGTACTGAGGTTTGATGTGAATGATAGTTCATGGGGAAGGTGAGTTTATATTCAGAATTTAAAAAAACAACACCTGCCTTCACTAAACAGTAGGCATGTTCACTCCATCTTCTGATGTAATAGACCTGACTGTTCAAATTTGACTTTCTGAATTTGGCTTAATTAAGCCAGGGTAACGATATCAATGTCATACATGTACATAGAGAGGTTATATATAGAGGTGCTGTACATGTACAAGAACTGTATTTTTTTAAAGGACAAGTCCACCCCCCAAAAAAGTTGATTTGAATAAAAAGAGAAAAATCTGACAAGCACAACACTGAAAATTTCATCAAAATTGGTTGTAAATAAGAAAGTTATGACATTTCAAAATTTCACTTGATTTCACTCAACAGTTATATGCACATCCTGGTCGGTATTTGAATGGTGAGACTGATGACATCGTCCACTCACTATTTCTTTTGTATTCTATTATATGAAATATTCTGATTTTCTCCCCCTTGTCATGTGAAATCAAGTTTTATTCTTGCATGAACATGTGAAATTAACATCGTTTAACATTATGTGGTTTAGTCAAGTTTAACATTATTGTCAATTCTGTAAAAATTGAAATATTGTATAATTCAAGCAATAAAAAAAGAAATAGTGAGAGATGGACATCATCGACTCTCTCATTTGCATATCACTGAGTTGTGCATATAATTGTTTTGAGAAAAATAAGCAAAACTTTAAAATGTCATAACTTTCTTATTTTACATCCGATTTTGATGAAATTTTCAGCGTTATGCTCGTTAGATTTTTATGCCCCCGCAGACAAAGTCCGGAGAGGGCATTAAGCGTTGCCCTGTCCGTCCCCCCACTTGGTTTCCGCGCAATAACTCAAAAAATATTTAATGGATTTTAAAATTTTTTGGTGTGTAGGTAGATGACAGCAAAATACAGGCTTAGTTCGAATTCGGAGTCCGCAGGTCAAAGGTCATAGCTCAAAGGTCACGGCTCATTAAATATGCAAGTTGGTTTCCGCATGATAACTTATGAAATATTCAGCAGATTAAAAAAAATTTGGGTATGTAGGTAGATTACACCAAAATACAGGCTAAGTTCGAATTCGGAGTCCGCAGGTCAAAGGTCACAGCTCATTATATATGCGAGTTGGTTTCCGCATGATAACTTATGAAATATTCAGCAGATTAAAAAAAATTTAGGTGTGTAGGTAGATGACACCAAAATACAGGCTAAGTTCGAATTCGGAGTCCGCAGGTCAAAAGTCACAGCTCATTATATATGCGAGTTGGTTCAAAGGTCTAAATTTGTTCATTATATACATGTATGCATATTGGTTTCTGCACGATATTAAGTTCAATAATATTGAATGAATTTCTGATCGCGTTAAGCGGGGGCATCTGTGTCCTTTGGACACGTCAAATTTCTAGTTCTTTATTGATTCAAGTCAACATTTTTCTGGGGTGGACTTGACCTATAAATATTATTCATTGTTATGCAATTAAGGCCATTGTATAAATTTCATTTAAGAGACACCAAGAGCTTTGCATTAAAAGAAATCAATCATTTGAAAAAAAAAATATTTTAAATGATTGGCTAGTTGTATATGTTTATCTTGTGTTTACAACTTTTCACCACTTCCAGCAATCTAGAAATCATGTCAAGCCTCTGTATATGATGTGTCAAATTTGTGTAAACTTTGAAAAAATGTAAACATCATGCCTACATGTCACAGTAATGTAAACTGGTGCCAATAGATTTCAAACAAATATTTGACAGAACTTGAGGCATGTATTGATTTGATTGATTTGGAGCTACTCTTCCAGATCCTGGTTACATTGTGATAGGAATGTTTAGAAAAAAGAGCCATGATATGATATTTCTTCCAGCAACAAACCAACAAATTTCTACCTTTTTGCAGGGCATTTACCACTGGAAGTCCGCCAGCGCCGAGGTATCACCATTCGGCAGTTGTTCACAATGGCAGTATGTTTATTTTTGGTCAGTACACTTTCGTATAATCTATTTTAAACTTTCGGTGAAAAAAAATGTGAATAGAATTTCTCTCAAATTCAAATGTGAACTAGATTCATTGCATGTAAATGGTAATTTTCATGTATTATTGCTAGAATTGTAGGAAAATCTCATACACATTTCCTCCGAAGAATGTCACCTTTTGTCCCGCCTGCATAGCAGAGCGAGATTATAGGCGCAGCGGTGGCGTCAACATTGAAATCTTAACCTAGAAGGTTAAGTTTTTGAAATATCATCATAACTGAAGTATATGGACCTAGTTCATGAAACTTGGACAAAAGGGTAATCAAATATTACTGAACATCCTGGTTGAGTTTCAGGTCACATGACCAAGGTTAAAGGCCATTTAGGGTCAATGAACATACATGTAGATTATGTTGAGGGAAGGTTATTTTTTTTTATGTCAAAACTTAAAATATATGGATCTAGTTCATAAAACTGGGACATAAGAGCAATCAAGTATTTCTAAAACTCCTCTCTGAGTTTCAGGTCACATGAACAAGGTCAAAGGTCATTTAGGGTCAATGAACTTTGGCCATGTTGGGGGTATTTGTTGCATTGCCATCATAACATTGAAAGTTTATTGATCAAGTTCATGAAATTTGGACATAAGGGTAATCAAGTATCACTGAACATCCCATGCATTTGTTTCCATGATCATACATTCACATTTTTCCAGTGAGGTCAGAAATTACCAGGTATTTTCCAGTGTGAAAGTAAATAAATTTTGCTACATCCCCAAAAGAGAATGTACTAGTATGCAGAAGTTAGTCTGTCTATAATGCTTTTCAATATTACAATAAATTTTGCAGGAATTTATCCAAGGGGCACAGGGACTATTTTCAGTGTGAAAACAAAGTATGAGACTGTTTGATATAAGGCAAGAAGAAAGTGTATCCCTTGTATAGGAATGCTAGAGTTTTGTTGCTGGCTCATGACTACAGGAACTTTGTTTTAATATATTTTCAGGTATGTGTGAATTATCAGGTAGTGTGAGGTCTGAATATGAAAATTATATCATCTACATGCATGTGTTTTTCTGATCGAGTGGGTATTAAACCACCTCATAAGACAGCCTCGTTACATCGCTAATGACAGGTAGCTCAGGAATTTAATTTTGATTTCCTAATTGGCCAAAATATAGTCCCTCCTTAAGGGATTACCCAAATTAAAATCAAATTTCCTCAATCAGAGAATGAATAAGGAAGAGCTGGAAATATCAGATGCGAGTGTTTCTCTAGGTCATCTTCCTTGAGAGAGAGAGAGAAAGAAAAGGTGTGACAACGAACAGAAGTTCTACTTTGCTTATGTACTTAGATTTAGATTTTTAGAAAGGAAATATATTAGCTTCAAGCTTGCAATGTAAATTTTTTTAGTAATTGATTGAACTACGGCAAAGGCAACATGTTTAAATCCCATGCATGTTTATATAATCCATGTAAATCTAAATATAGATTTGTGCCCTGGGGATTTCACCGCCTTATTTCCAATAAGAGCTCAGCTAGGAATACTAAAAAAAAAAACCAACAATTTTTTGGTGCACTTTGAATTGTAATATGACAGATTAGAAAATTGAGGGCAGTTGAACTAATATGCAAATTCAATGGATTTTGGACTACACACAATCAAACTTTTGTCACATTCAGAAATATATTGCGCACTTTAAATCTAAACTTTTCTGAAATATATTCCTTATCTGTTCATATTGTCACTCCCACATTCGTTTTTTACCAAAGTTTAAGTCTTTGTTATCTGTTAAACTGAAATTTTGTTATCCATTTTTGTGACCATTGACATATTGTGAGATTTACTGTGTAAATTATCACAAGATCACCTCTATTCCTATACAAAAATGGGTCAAGTTTGAAGTTGATCTGTCAAATAGTTCTTCATTTGTCAAAAGAAAGAGACTATCTCCCGGACATTTGATCTTTTGACCCCAAGTTTTCCCATATGTTTCTTGCATGTTTTTAAACTTTGCATGTAACAGTTTGTTTATAGTTATCACTTGAAGAAATACATGTATATACATGTAGGGCCTAATGAGTTGATGACCTCTGGGCCTTTGACCTTCATGACTTCAAAATCTTGTCAGATAATTGTCTCTCTTATCCATGGATGCATTCACAGTTGGAAGTTGATTAGTTCAATTCAATTCAATTCAGGTTTGTTGCAAGAAAATATGATTGGCAGTCACAGACTGAATTGTAGTTTTGTACATGATTTCAAAAGGGATAAAACGATAAATAGCACAGTTGTCACAAAAAATCAGGGAATTTTTCTTCGTTATAGTGAGATGAATAATAGGGATGGACAGACGGACAGAATGACCTATGAAAGGACAGTTTACCCTAAAAACATAATACCTGCGTCAGCCACCTACATGTATGGCGGGCAGCGACATACAGAATGACAATTGAAAAGTCATCTTTAAAATTTCCCTTCATGTGGATTAGTTTATTGATAGAAAACTCAAAGGGCAATTAGAAATACCTGCGAAGGCTGCTTTGAGATAGGAAGGGTTCAGTGCTGGTCATGCATGGCATGATAAAGCAGAAATACTGGAGGATTAGGAGGGGTGGCAAGTTAGTACAGCTTGGAGTAATTACTGGTAAGGAATGGTTTTTGTATCTTTTTAAGAAGGCAAATTGCCACTTGGGCTACACCCGATGGCCCGTATTCTGAAGTCGGGTTTAACTTAGACAGTGGTCTAACTCTGTGCTAAAATTATGGGAAGCCAAAAGTGTCAAAATTTTTATTAA
This sequence comes from Lytechinus pictus, assembly GCF_037042905.1. Lineage (NCBI taxonomy): Eukaryota > Metazoa > Echinodermata > Echinoidea > Temnopleuroida > Toxopneustidae > Lytechinus > Lytechinus pictus. The sequence continues at coordinate 29,191,566 of NC_087246.1, forward strand.
GTTGTATGTTTCTTATGTTTACTGTGCTCTTTCATGATTTCTTCGATGGTGATAGACAATCATTTATTTATACTTCCTAGACAATTATTAATGATTTGAGAGCAAAATGAGCTGAAATATGATATCTCTACGTGATTTATGTAACAATTGGCTATCCATATAAACCACAACTTTAAACCTGAGTTTAAGTTAAACCTGACTTCAGAATACGGGCCACTTTGTCTACAGTCATGTACTTTCCACATGGTCTACTCTAATCCTGCTTAGACTACAACCAGTTGGTCTTCTAATCATTTGGTCTAATCACAATAGCCCTTTACTATTTTTATCCAATTCACATGTTGCTTAATTTTCACTTTGTCTGACACCAATTGTAATCTAATTATGAATCATTTATGTTTTTAAATGTTAAATTGACATAAAGTGCAAAAAAGTAAGTGGACGAAGTGGTAATGAGACCATTTGGGCATTGCATATTATATAGACTATCAAAGCAGGGAGTTGGGAGGAGAAGTGACAGGTAGCCCAAGTGATGGTTAGACCTAATGGCAATTGGACCAAACTGATAGTACGTACGCCAAGTGGGTTTAGCCATGATGGCGTTCAAGGATTTGAGAATTAGACCATCCGTTAGTAGACCAAGTGGATGCAAATTGTCAGGAAGCCAGCGAGGAAGAGCAGGTGCAACATGTGTAATAGGAGACCAGACTTTGACAGAATTTCAAGGGCACATCAGAGAAAAATTATCTTTTGTAAATTCATACTGGCTTGATTGACCTTATTTACACATTCTCCTTATTAGTATAAAATGAACTGCTAGTGAAGCTGGGGTAAAAGTTCTCTGAACGATATTTCAATCAACACACCAGTTGTATGAATGTACACGTACATTTCTGAAACAATATCTGGTTTTAATTTTTCAATAAACTGAAATATATTTTAAAGCTAAGAAAAATTGCACTGTTTTTAAATTGAGCTATGAGAACTTTGAAAGGGTGAAAAGTTTCAAGAGGGATGTTCAACATTATGAATACTTGATTACACACACTTTGGGGGGTCAAATTCTGTATATGATTCTTCTCCCAAATATATATGTGACTTATTTACCTGTAATACATCCTTAAGCATGCATGACTTAACTGATCAATAACATTTGTACACACAAGTTTGTGAGTGTGGGAACACTCCTTTTCAATTATTTTTTTTCTTAAAGTTCTTCATTTTTTCTTTGGCGTATATTGTTGTTTTCTTTTTAATAACTTATCAATGTTGAAAATCTGCCCAACTAGATTAGTGAAATGGGTAAAAGTTGGCAATCAACATCCAAATACTCTCACTTGGAAAGCAGTACAAGTGTGGCTTAAAGACTATTTCCTCTCATTCCTCCATTCCTTCCCTTTCAAAATAGAATTTGTATCATTTCACATCGTCAAAAGTGATTAAATAAGGTTAGTGACTTGAAATGGGATGCATTATTGATGAATTTGGTTTAGATTCAAAGAATGCCGTAGTCAAAGTGGAAACAGGATGTGAGAAGTATATATCCTACAGGAACCTAGCTACATATGCCCTGAATCTAGAGAGAGGATTCTTAGCCCTGGAAGGATGTTAAAAATCCTTAAGTCTATTTTGTCAGTTGATAGACAAAATTGTATTTTATACATTTTGATCAAACTTAGTCGAACAAATTTATGTCCTCTCTTTAACTGTGCAGAATTAGTAACACTGCCATCAGTAATTTCCTTGAAAATTAATCAATGTGGTCAGAATTATTGAAATCATATTTTTCTACCTTGCTCGGTATACTTGTAAAATGTAAATTGTGATAGTGCACAATATGGTAGAAGGTAATTAGGCCTAAAGGTAATTATGCTTTTCAGAGGGAAGCCATTATTTCATTTAATTTTATTTCTTGATATAAACAAATATATCTCTATTTATTAAGAAATCAAATTCTTGTGACCAAGAATTACATTAATTTCTTGAACTAGGATCAAATGGTCTATGGCTTCCCAGTTGCCATATGCACATTGGCATACATGTACACTGGCTGAAATGTCCTGGTGGGTGTTTCATAAAGCTGTTTGTAAGTTAAGAACGACTGGTGAATCTTTCTTATGGGCGGAGGGACCATTAGGTCACAGTGATTAAGTTTGCTCTCCTCTTCCCTGGCCACCAACTGATGCACTGGGCAAACTGCTATCAAATATTGCACGTACCTGTATAATTTTTATGTCATTTTATGTAATGTTTGATATTGCTTTGTAAATCTTAAATATGTTTGAAGTGCCGAATAAATTATAAAATAAATAAATAATCATCATTGAACATTTACTGGTGAATATCATTTACCACAAGAAAGGATTACCAGTTGTTCTTAAAGTCACTCTTAACTTCGGAACAGCTTTATGAAATGGCCCCAGGTGTGACAACCTCATGATTGCAATAGGCCTATCTAGAAGGAATAGACAAGGCTCAGATTTCTTTACATTTATTAGGTCAATATCAAGTCAACTTCAGCATGTAGCAGGGTCATCTACTAGTTCCGATGAAAGAGATGATTTGGGATTATATGTGGACCAGTCAGTGTAATCAAATAGCTTTCAATCAAGATTAAGAGAGTAATTGATAGTCTGGGTACTGCCAATCTCTAATTTCATTTTCTCTTTACGTTTTCTTGAAGTCACTGCCATGAATGGTATTTAGACGAGAAGGTCACGGGATAGGAGGACAGGAAAACAAATGTTGCTTTAAATGGTCATTCAATCAAAGATATTAGTCTCTGTGTAAACTAGTCTCCAGTATTTGATTGAAATATGATGTGAATGACATATTACATGACATATGTTTTAATTTAATCTGGAAATCAGAAATGTAATTCTGAGATTATGAAAACAGACATTATGCTACCATAATTAGATTTGTGCATGAAAAAAAAATTGTGAAATACATTGTCTTGTCTATGTAAAAGGTGAAGGTACTGTAATGTACCTATCTTTATGGATAAAAAATGAAAATGCTGAGTCATCCTTTTCCTAACGCACTTTTGATTACAGGAGAAGTTACTATTTGAGGAGTTTTTAAATTGCACTTTGACTTGTGGACTGCTGCATATTCTGCTTGTTGTTCACTGCATACAAAGTAATTGCAGTGAAGCAACTTAAGACACTGAGCATGTCCAAACTCGCTCTACAATATAAGTTGCCTGACATATCAACTGTTCATGACAATTACATGGATTTCTTCTAAATCTTGTCTTTTGCCAGGATAGTGGACAGGTAGTATACTGGAAATACATACATACCATACATAAATGTGCTTTTGCATACTGCTTGTATTGCGATGCTCCACCCCCACCAGCTTTGTATACAGTTAACACAAAGCAAAGTATAACGATGTACAAAGCATTCCACTGGTCAACTTGCAATTTGGGAAGTCCTTATAAATATTCTAAGGACATCTTGAATTCAAATTAAAACTGATTAAAGTATGTGTCAGATGAATGAAATTATTGTCACTTTTCTTTTTATTAATCATGCCTTGTGTACACACAATATACTAAACCTCAAAGAAACGATATGATCTTAATTTATTTGCTCTGAAATTTCCTTTGTTCAGAAACTCTTGTTGCTGTACATTTCTTAGGGTTTTTATTCATGGTTTTAATTTGGCTGATTTTTATCCATACCCATTTGATTCAATATTCCATAATTCTCTTCTGTTCTTTATGTCCATGATGTATTATAGGTGGCTATACTGGTGATATATATTCCAACTCTAATCTACGCAATAAGAACGACCTGTTTGAATATAAGCTCTCCAACGGACAATGGATCGAGAGAAAATTTGAGGGCAGGTAAAGTATTGGGTAGATTGCCACTTGTTCACACCCTCTTGTCTACTTTCCATTTGGTTTCATCCCATATGGTCCAATGCTAGGACCGTCTACAACCAGCTGGTCTACCAACCATTTTGTTTAATTGCCATTTAGCGCATTTTTCTGTTTTGTCTCATTTCCAGTTCAGATATATCACCTAAAATACAATTGGTCTTTCACCATTTGAAATAAGTGCAAAATGATAAGCAGAGAAAGTGGAAATTAGACCCTCTTGGCAGTAGACTAACAACAAATTAAACTAAGTGGGTATTGGACCAAGTAAACTTTGGCCCAAACTAATACCAAATTGATAATAGACATGAGTTTAGCCCACATGGTTCATTTAAATTATTTATACTGCTCACAGGAACTTTAGGCAGTTTACTGTTTCTACAAGAATGTTACAAGGCCATTGTCTATAATATTCTACATTGTATTTTAATACATGATCAGTGTGGTTTTAAAGGGGAGTTCACCAAGACAGTAAAATTATATTAATAGCTGAAAAGAAAAGAAAAAAAAAGTAACTTATTGGTAAAGATTTTGCAAAAATCTGTTCAGAAGAGTTATTGACTTTAAAATAAAAAGTTTTTTAATTATTTTTTTATGAAGTCACATGCAAACAGCTCCCTCATGTGTCATGCGATATAAATTCCATAGAATGCAATTTTCTCAGCAATAAGAAAAAATTGTGTATTCATTGTATCATCAGACTCATCATTTCATACCTGCCTCTATCATAAAGATATTTTCATTCATGATTAACCATTGGATATGGGAATATCTCTAATAAATGATTGATTATCCTTTTTTGAGGTGTTTATAAATTAGTTGTTGTTATTTGTGTCAAAGGTTACCACCTGCTAGATCAGCACATGGAGCAGCGGTCTGGCAGGATAAACTCTGGATATTCGCTGGATACGATGGGAATGCAAGGTGAGATAATGGAGGTTGGCCCTCTTGTTTTTGTTTTCATTTCATTAATGGTCAGTTCCACCCAAGCAAAACATTGATTTGAATAATTAGAGAAATCAGAGAAAACAAGCATAATGCTACAAATTTTTATCATGATACTATTTTGAATAAGAATGTTATGACATTTTAATGTTTTGCTTCACCAGACATTTATGTGCACATCACAGGTGATCTGAATTAGAGAGCTAATGATATAACACACTCCCAATTTCTTTTGTATATGAACCAAATTTTACTACATCTTTACAGGTTTGATGAAGGAAGCTCTTCATTGAATGATGATAGGTCGCTTTTAAATAGCAACCTATTCCACTGGTTCAGAGAAGAATCAAACCTTGTTTCACATTACAATGAGGAAGAAATTGAAATATTTCACATTTCATATAGTAAAATACATAATATATGCTATCTTTGTCATTACCAATACGGTTCTTGTTATTTTTATTTGATTATAATGACAGGTTAAATGACATGTGGTGTGTATCTCTTAATGGAGACAGCAAGTCATGGGAGGAGGTAAGTGTTATATATGAAGAGTTTAGTTGCAAAAGGGGTTAGGTCCATTTTGGACCACTCCAAGAAAATCATTTTTTTAATTCTTCCATATTACAATATTCTTATGCGAAACTAAATTTTCATGATACCCTACCATGAGAACATAAAATTGGGTATAAAAGAAATCTACCTGTCTTCATATTTTTTAAAATATTCTTTTCCAAAAAAATTCTGTGTGGACCTAACCCCTTTTGCAACCAAACTGAAATGGACCTAACCCCTTCTGAAAAAAAAAGTGATTTTTCTTTGCCATTTTAGATCACTTTTTAATGGGAATTTCAACTTTTCTTTGGTATCATCTTATAGAGCTACTAAAAATCTATACATTGAGACAAAAAAAATCAAATTTGATGAAAAATGGAACTAACCCCTTTTGCAAGTGACCTCTTCATATTTAGAAGTCTACTTGGGTATGGATGGTGCTTCACACCATTTCTTTGATTGATTGCTCATATATGAATATATCTCATTATTGGCGATAACATAACAACCATTATTGTGATTGAATTGTCACTTGGCTCATAAATGTGTGTACTGTATATGGGGATGAGTTGATTTGATTAGATTTTAGGGTCACTGGGTCTTAGGTCACAGAAGTCATTATTCGAATTTCAGAAGTTGAGTGTGTAATATTCTCGATCTGGCAATGATGGAGGAATAGATATCACCTGTGGCCCGTAACATAAAGCTTAGCAATCATCATAGAACATTTTTCTAGGATTGATTGCATTGACTACAATGTACAATCAATCGTGAAAATCAGACATGCGATTGATTGCTAACCTTTGTGTTACGGGGCCCTGGATGCAGTCAGTGCCTTTAGTTTTATCTCCATTATGATTGATTTTAGTTTCTGATGAATCACCCCTGGGGTGACTTATGGCCTTTCTGAACAGTGAAGGTTACACGAGAGAGACTGTGTGATGTATTGTTGTGTCTGGTGAGAACACCTTAGGCTTGTATACTGTGCTGGGAATATGCAGGAAAATTGCTGTCTGAGATGGAGAACATGATATAGTCTTATTACCATCCCAAGTCAATCATGTCTTATGATTCTACCCTTAAATCAGTCATGACCTACTTATCTGCTATTTCTCCTTCCTATTGGACGTCTTTGAAGAAGGGCTATTGCAAACTTCAGTGGCGTACGCAGGATTTTTATTTTTTGATAGGGGGGTTTCCAAGCCCCAAAAAAGGTCTTCATCGCAAATTTTAGGTCATTTCGTACCCAAAAAAAATTGACAAGCAAAGAAAAAAAAATGTCTTCACGATAAATTTTGTACCCAACACAAATTTGACAAGCAAAAAACAAAAACAAAAAAACTTCAACATTTTTTTAGGGGGGGGGGGGTTGGGTATCATCAAAATTTAAGGGGAGTTTGAACACCTGTAACTCCCCCGCATACGCCTATGGCAAACTTCTAAGGGCGGTATGTGAATTGAATTCAATTTTAAAGCCCAAATACAACAAATGCAATCCACACAAAAATGATAACTTTCTTATCGAACATGATTACTATTCATCTCCATCTGAGCCAAAATACAGCAAAAGTAAAGTGAAAATTACTGGTTGTCCTATCAGTTTTGTTAATTTGCTATTGATAATTCAAACTACCCCCCCCTCCCCGGTACTGTATGTGTGAAGGACTGATGTGCATCATACATGGATTTGAGCTTTGCATATTTTCATTGGAGTTTTGTTTTCCTGCCATGAATTTCTGTGAATTTTGACAGCTGCTAGTCAATTTCTTACTGAGTCAATGAAAGTGAGTTTGCGACATGTAATTGTGCTTAGGACTTTAAACTTAGTTTGATATATTTAACTCGTATTTTGGACATTTCAATGTGTTTGAACTTTAAATGCTATAACTTTCAAATTATACTTTAGATTTTGATGGAAGTGGCAATATTAATTATGCATCTGTGGTTTCTTTTTATGTATACTTGATGGTGGGATTGACTTGGTCGCAAGGTGATATACCTCCATCAATATGGTGTAAAAACCATCCGCAAGTCGATTATCCATCAGCCCAAATTTAAGCAATCACGCCCAGTCTACAACAGCCAATGTGGGAGATTTCATCCCATGTGAGCTTTGAATGTGTATGCAAACTTTGTTTCTTGAGATTTTAGCCCGATCGGCCCTCTTCGCGATTAATCTTGAGATTCAAGAAACCCCGTCTCCACCATCGCAAAAAGAGCGATTCCTGCTCGAGCGAGGCATAGATGCATTATGGTCTGAAGCTGTGAATAAAATAATCCCGAGTGCGTCTGCACCTGAGAATTAGCAGGATAATTCGTAAAATAGCGTGCTATTTTGCAAATAATCCCAAGTTGACTTGGGATTGCAATCTTGAGATTAATCCTGTGAACAAGCGCGATAAATGCGTCTCCATTACAAATAATCTTAAGAATGTTCAGATCGGGATAATTTGCCGGATCAGAAATAGCGCACTAATATGAAAACTCGGGCTGGTGCAGACGGACCTTAAGTGTGCAATGGTATGACACCATGAAAAGATTACAGTGTTGCCCAAGCTGAGTCATTTTCACCTGTGAATTTGCTGGATGATTATAAATAAAATAGCTTATTACTTTGCAAATAGTCCTATTAAAGTTTGCATAGAATCGCAGTCTCCAGATCAAGCCAAGAAATATCTCACTTAATTGTGCCTCCATTTCGGAGATTTATCTTGATAATTTGCTTGATCAGACTAGGGGGATAATTTGAAAATACTGGCTGGTGCAGATGAGCCTAACTTTATTAAAACTCTGTGGAAAACTTCGTGCCATCACTCAACAAATCACATATCTCTGATTCACCAACTACCATCACAAGCCCTGTTCAGACTGTCATAATAACAGTATAACTACTACCTGTATTATTCTTATTCAACAACAACCATCACAAGCCCTGTTCAGACTGTCATAATAACAGTATAAATTAATTATTCTGGATGTCATATAGGCCTATATATTAATAGAAGAAGGATGAAAGAATTTCAAGGCTGCAAAGTCGTCTGAATGTAGTATTGTAAATATCATGCAACTGGAACTGGGCAGGGCTTGCTGTAAAGGGGCCCTCGTGAGAAGTCAGCTTTCATATTAAATTACCTCTGTTTTAATTGATTGTAATGAAACTTTACTTTTTATGACCCTCTTTACATTTATTTCTTTACTCTGTGCTCCTTCATATACATGTAGACCAAAATATAGCCCATCCCCCAAACAATATTTTTAAACCAAACACATCTTTTTTTTCTTCGTTCTAATGATATTTCTCTTTTTAATGTTTTAATACAACTTTTGTAGAAGAAATGCTCTGGTCTAAACCATCTTATACTCCCCATAACAAACCCTGATTCACTTTAGTATTATCTAACCTACATCTCTCTTCTCATCTCAACCTGATCATTGTTTGTTATTTAGTTTTGTTGTTCTTGTTGCCCTCGTTGTTTACATTTCCGGTGACATGATGAAAGCCTGATGGTTGATATCCATCTACAGGCTGGTAGTTGGTGGTAGCTGTAGTTGCATGGTTGGGCAGATCACCCTTAAAGGGGAAGTTCATCCTTTCATTAAGTTTGTTTTAGTAAAAGCAGAGAAACAAAGGAAAATCTGTCACATACTTTTGAATAAGAGTTATGGATTTTGACAGTTTGAATTTTAAAAAAATTCAATTTCAAAGAAAATTGAAATTAAGTTTAGGCCCTACTTGTGCAATATAACATCAGACACATTTCATACTCAATTGTATGAGAAAAAATATTTCCTGTCATGATCAACTGAAATTTTGAATAGTATTTGTTTAACAATAAAAAAAATTAACCATTGAGTCCTCTGTGATATGAGTCCTCTGTGATAATGGAATTGCCAATACTTTTACCTATTGCAAATTATTCAAGAACTTCCTTATTGTCATATCTAAAAAAAATTATAAAAATTTAGATTAAATAGTGAGTGAGCAATATTATCAGCTTTCTTGTTTGCACATTGACCCGGGTGTGCATGTTCTGTTTTGTGAAAAAAAAGGTGAAAAGTCATAACTTTCCTATTTTACATCTGATTTCGATTAAATTTTCAGCATTAAATCCTGTGGGTTGGAAAAGACCTTTAAAGCAATGATATCCATGTAATTTTTATCAACAATGTTCTTAATTTTCTTAATGTTCATTAATCACAATAATGAAAGTGATACTACACGACCAAGACAATCATATTTTTATGTTTTCTGATAAAAAAACGCACCTAGCTTCATAGATATCTCGGTCTTAATCAGATCTAACCACTTCAATGTGGAATAGAAAATATTCCTTCCTTTTTTATACGTCCGTCCTACGGGACGTATTATGGTATCGCGCTTGATGTCTGTCTTTCCGTCTGTCTGTCCGTCCGTCCGTCAACTTTTCCTTGTAAACGCAATAACTTCAGTTTAACTTAACCTAAGCTCATATAATTTGGTGTGTATGATACTAGCATGGATCCCAGGAGGTCAGAGGGTCAAAGGTGAAGTCACCACTTTCCACTTTTCTTGCTTGGCCAATAACTCAATTTCCCGCGATACAGCCGGGTGTATTATGTGTTCGCCTTTATAGCGACACTCTTGTTGTCTTATATCCTCCCAGTCTCATTTGTTAGCTCTTCGAAAGTTTTCTTTCCATCAGTTCTAGATGGCGAAGTTCAAAATATGTCAACAGGTGAGTGTCTCAGGTGTACCAATATCCAAAGGTGAGCGCAAGAAGAACCAGTCTGTTGGGACAATGTCTGTCAAGCAAGACAAGGTTCAGACAGGACATGATGAACAATGAGAGTCATAGAAAGATGATGAAGGGACAGGGAGGTAGGATTAGAGACTTTGGGTGGTAAAGGTTTAGATAGATAGATAGATAGATAAATGGGTAGGTAGGTAGATTGATAGATAGATAGATAGATAGATAGATAAATGGGTAGGTAGGTAGATTGATAGATAGATATAGACATATTGAGAAGAGATACTGTCGATAGATGGAGGAGAGAAGGAAAACTAGATATATAACAGCAGACAACAATATTTTTGGAAAAACATAGAGCGAAAGTGAGAGAGAGCGAGCAAGAGGTTTTTTTTGGGGGGGGGGGGGGGTGGGGGAGATAAAGAAAAAGAGAGAGATAGTCTAAGAGCAGGGGATATGGAGATAAGGTTGTTTAAATGGGCTTCAAATGGCTTCCTTCCTTCCTGTTTCAAAGTTAGTCACTAATAAATCAAGTGCAGACAATCTCATCATATTTGATCTTGCACCTACATATGTGTGATTATTATCTATACAAGCCATCTGAGGAGAATAGTTATTAAATCATAGAGCCTTGCATTACACATGTGTTGGGGTTTCGGAGGCGGCCCCACACCCTTGATGAAAAAGCCGCCTTGAAATTGTTTTAAACCTGACTGTTACACATTTCTTGGGTCTACAAATTTGCTGGCCTCCTGTTACCTAATGATGTGCTTGTGCTTATGATTATTTTTTTGGGTGGAAGTAAATTTATATTTCTCTACTTTTCTCTTTTTTTTACCTTCTCTTCTATTGCCTATGCATTCTTTGTTTTTACTCTTTCTTTCATCTTCCCCTCCATTACTTTTGTATTTCTGTGTTTTTCTCTTTATTTCTTATCATACACTCCATCCATAACAGTTTTAGGACATGTACACATGTACTCAGTCATATGTAAAATAATATAACAAAGTACTGGAACAGTGTAAGACATTACATACATTTTAAGTGGGAGACTTAAGTTGAAGTTTCCATTTCATGTTCTTACCTCACTTAACTTCCCGTTGTCTCCAATCCTATGAGACACAAATTAAATAAGCAACAATGTTGTTTTCTGACCCAAATATGATCTTGGCAAGACGCAGGCATGAAATTTTACCTGTCTGTGTCTGGGATGACACAACTCCAGCCCAGTTTTCAATAAAGTACTCCTTGTCTTTGAAAGACAAGTCCACCCCAACAAAAAGTTGATTTGAATAAAAAGAGAAAAATCCAACAAGCATGACACTGAAAATTTCATCAAAACTGGGTATAAAATAAGAAAGTTATGACATTTTAAAGTCTGGCTTAATAAAAAAAAAACAGTTATATGTACATCCTGGTCAGTATGCGAATGAGGGAACTGGTGACTCACTCACTCTTTCTTTTGTATTTTATTACAGGAAATATGAAATACATGTATTCTAATTGTCATATGAAACAAAGTTTAATTCCTCCCTGAACATGTGGTATTGCCATCGTTTTTGGTTCAGTTAATTTGATCCATATTGTCAAATCTGTAAAAAATGAAATATTGTACATTTCAAACAAAAGAAATAGTGAGTGAAGGTTCTCATAGATTCTCTCATTTGAGTATCACTCAGTTGTGCACATCGAATGTCTTGTGGAAAACAAGTGAAAATTCAAAATATCATAACTTACTTGATTTACATCAGATTTTGATGAAATTTTTCACTGTTATGCTTCTTTGATGATTCTCTATTGATCCAAATCAACATTTTTTGGGGGTGGACTTGACCATTGAAACAGATCTTGTCTGTGCATACATGTACATCCCATTTAAGATGAATCATAAAGTAATAGGTGCATACTATTTGACGATGATAGCTAAGCTTTGTGTTACAGACCCCTGATATGGTTGGATTGATAAACCAAGAAAAAAAGAAAAAGAAAGATGAGATGTCTTGTCACATCATATCAGCCTATGGCATTCTTCCTTGACAGGTCCTTGTCTAGAGCTCTAGGATGTAGGAATCTTTACTGCAGTAGCCCAGGAAATTGATTGGAAATCCCTTGTAAATGTATTCAACTTTGTGTATTTATTTGACATGCATGCATGCATTTAACTCCTTGGAGAAAAGTATTGAACATGCTCAAAAACTTCATTGCAGAACGATGTGACACCACAGGGCCTTAATATATGCATTTCAGGCAATCTTGTAAACCTTAAACTTTTGCCAAATCATTCATCATCCCGCTCACAAGAGGAAGAGAGTTCTTCAATTCCATTTTCCTTTTTAGACACATATCTTACCAAAAGAAAAAGAGATTGTTTTATGGAATTCATAAACAATTATTGTCTCAGCAATTTCCTGTATTTCTAGGGTCTTCCTTACTTGAGGAAGGTAGGTTTACCGAAATGTCTGAGTGGCAAATAAGAGAATTTCCTTAGTCATTGCTATGATTTATGATTGGTCAGATGTACGTGTAGATGATGAAAGGGATTCATGTTGCTTTTTAAAGGCTTAAATGGAATCACGGTGGTCTCGAGAAGAGTTATCACTGACTTTGGCAATTCATATTTTAAATGTTTAAGAATACATGTATATTGAAATTGTAAAGATGATTGAAGTTTGAAAAATAGATGCTGTACATGTACTTCAAAAAGATTGTCAATAAATTGAGCAAGATGACTCATACAAACTTTAGAACAACATTTTGTTCAGTGAAGACCCCCCCCCAGAATCAAATTAGCATAACTTTTGTTGACCAAAAGCTACTTATATTGAGCAAGAAGTTTGCCAATTTAGTCTCATAAGCTAGAATCACGAACAGAAATAAAAAATGGTTTGTACTCTGTATTGTAAAGACATGCTACCATGCATCATTATGCAATTTGACCATGGTGTATTTGGATGCATGCGATACCTGTCTGATCTTGAAGTATATAATAGGGTTTTTGCTGGGAAAGGAGTCCATATTCTGTGTGTGTGTGTTCACATTTTTGGATTATGTCATGATGATAGAGTAAGTCATGATGATAGAGTAAATGAATTGCCCTCATTTCCACACTTTTATAAATTCTTGTAAATTAATCTTGATATTAACATCATTAATTTCCTATTTTGTTTATTTACCAGGTACAGCAAACTGGCGATCACCCTCCAACATGTTGTAACTTCCCTGTGGCTGTTTCAAGAGATAGTATGTTCGTCTTCTCAGGGCAGAGTGGAGCCAAGATCACCAATGACCTCTATCAGTTTCATTTCAAGGAAAGAAGGTATCTATAACAATGATAATAATAATAATATGCAGTGTGTCCCATAGAAAAGGAAACCGGGATTCCAACATCATTTTTTCTTCAAAAGCAAATTGATTATGATATATCATTTACATCATCATACATTTCAATTATTCCTCTACATTTTGATGTTTTAATATGTGACGAACACTTCAAGCATTAATAAGCAAGACAAGTTTGAAATTTTGATTTGAAGATCAGGTTGCGCGGAAAAATTGGACAAGATTGGTTCGCGATACGACAACCGAGCTTATTCGACGATTGGCTCATTAGCATTTCTTTTGTATTCTTTGTTAAGTCTCTCTCACTGATCCCTAAAATGAGAGTGGATTCAGATTAACGAGTGAGTTTCTGTTCAAATTGTTTCTGACAGGCCTCAATATTTATTGTTTGCAATCTGCCATGTGTGAATTATTTGCTAAGCTGTTTGTCTCAAATTAAAGATGAGATTCCACTCTTACCATAAATATCAAATTCATAGCAAAAACATGTTCAATAAATGTGAAATCTATCTCTGAAAACAGGGTTCTATTTTGTGGGACTCACTGTATAGCTTTGTTTCATCTGTCTACCAGTGTGGAATTCAAATATTTCTTTGGTATAAATGTTCTGTCTAGCAAAGTAGTTGATTCCTTTAAAGAATCTGAAAGTACAGTCAGACTAATAAAATTTGCTTCAATAACAATTGTACGATGTCACCTTATGACCACAATATGCAACTGTTTCTCTCCTAAGTTCTTGTTTAAAATGGCGGAATATACTATCAAGCCACCGTAGCGCAAATGTTAGCGCTTAATCGCTAATATGAGATGGCTTATGAAGACCATTGTTGCATGCGCATTTTGCTCATTAGACTGACTTGGAACCAATAAGAATTGTTCTTTCATATTAGAGTTTAATCGCTAACCTTGGTGTTACGGGACCCATATTACATCTTGAAGGGACCAATTTTATGAATTCACCTTATGGCCCGTATTCTGAAATCAGTTTTAACTTAGACCACGGTCTAACTCTGGACTAAAATTATGGGGAGCTAAAAATTCAAAAATTCTGTTTATGCTGTATATTTCTTATTTACTATTTTGTTTCCTTATACTTCAAAATACTTTAGATATCATTCACAGACAATTATGGACAATATGAGGGTCAAATGAGTTAATAAATTGGATGTGTACTGTTAGGGATTTGTGCCCCAATTGGCTCTCCATAGTTAAACCACAAAAACAAGGTTTAATATAAACCCGAGTTCAAAATACAGGCCGATGACTACAATGTGCAATTTTTCCTCTCCTCATTTTTATTTAAGATGGAGGAAGATACCATCAGATCACATATTGAAGGGAACTCCGCCCCCTCCTCAGCGTCGCTATGGTCACATCATGGTGTCACATGACAGACATCTCTACGTTTTTGGTGGAGCAGCAGACAACACGCTACCAAACGAGTTGCACTGGTACGTGTGCAAAATGTCATCTGGCTATAACAGTAATGTAGAAATGAAATAGAATTTGTGATATAGTTTGTTGAGGTCTAAATTCATCATCTGTAATCTGCAAATTGGCAACGATTATATATTTTACCACTCTTTCATAGTTTGAGTTAATATAACGTTGAGGAAACAAAAAATGCATTAAAACTGCTCTGTGAATGCAGAATTAGCCATTAGATGATATTTGCTGCATTGCCAATGTCAAGACTTTATCTCAATCATCACTTTTCTCTTTTCTTGATTATACAGCTATGATATAGATGATGGGACATGGAGTGTTATTAAACCATCTTCTGATAGTCAGGTGAGTTCCTTTCAGCTTGCATCAGTTACATTTACCGACTTACTATGAGGACTATTTGTCTATGCATTGACCACCTCTCGAAACTTAAATAGTTCCAAAAGAAACTGATCAAACAAGGGCACTGCATTAATTTCACTCCGTCAAAATGAACAATATTTTTTATACAGGCTACCTTCACTAATCTTTACTAAGCACATGTCAATAATTAAGAGATTGGTTCAATCACAGAGAGACTACAGCCCCTCACATCAATTGGTTTCTGAATCCAAAGTCCCAAATAACAAAAGAAATGAGGTGGAATTAAAAAAAAACTTCCTAGTTTATTACTCATGTCCTTCACATGCATGTTTAAGTATTGGCTCAGTCACAAAGAAGCTATAGGAAATTTAACCTCAAAATTTTGAATTACTGGACAATCACAGTCACACACAGATCCACGGGGGATGTCCTGCTAAGCAGACCATTTGTCCATGTATTGACCACCGTTTTATAAGGAGCCTTTATCCACGTTTCTGTAAGGACCATTTGTCGATATATTGTCCATCTTCTTTTTTTACCACCTTCTTTCAGGACCATTTGTCCATTTATTGACCACTTTTCTATTAGGTCCATTTGTCCATGTATTGACTATCTTTCTATAAGGACCATTTGTCCATGTTTTGACCACCTTTCTATGAGGACCGTATTTGGGACATAAAGCTTTAATGTCTTTAATGTCCAAAAATGCGCCTTTGAATGTCTTTGACAGATATATGGCACTATACAAATGCTGGGCATCTTCATCATCATCATCTTAGATTTGTTTGTTCTTCATTGGAGCCACAGGTATTAAAATGAAACTCTGCTTCTTGTATTATCTGAATACAATTCTCTGTTAAAAATTTTTTTGTCTGTGTTTGATAGTTTAACAAAATTGTGCAAATAAACTTGAATTAATCCAGTGCCCGTCAGGCCGACTTTTCCATGCTGCCTGTGTGATAGGGGATGCCATGCTGATCTTTGGAGGGACCGTGGATAACAACATCCGCAGTGCCGAGATGTACCGCTTCCAGTTCTCATCCTACCCACAATGCACCCTGAAAGATGATTTTGGAAAACTCCTCATCAATCGACAGTTTACCGATGTGGAATTCATTGTTGGAGAGGTGAAACCAGCATATCATTTCATTCTCTTGCAGGGAATCTCTGTCTTCCAAAATTGATTATTTGGGTAATATTTGTATACTCTTGATAATGGTGAAGATAATGAGAAAACTTACTCTTTATTCTATTTCTAGAATAAAAACACAAAGTAAGTATGGTGTGAGATTTGTCAGTGCAAGGGGGGGGGGGTGTGAAATTGCCACTAAGGTAAAATTTTGTGTATTTCCAAGAAAATGTTTCATTAACATCACCTGTCTTTGCTATATAAGGGGGATGTTTCACAAAGATTTTAAGTGCATCTTAGAGTCGCACTTAAATCCCCAGTAAAAGGCATCACCACATTTATCAAACTCATGCTACGAGGAATCGCACTATGTTGTATTAATCATGCACGTTACATATCATGTGTGCATCAGCATTTAAGAATGATTCTAAGGGTGCGTTTATGCGCCACTTTTTTACCCTAGAATCATGATCTGAATCATGATTCTGCAGAATCACAATTGCGTTTAGTCAAAAGTGAAAATAAACGTCTTTCAAATCACAAACATGAAACACGGAAAAAGGGGCGTTTGGAAAGACGTTTCTGTAGAATCACGAACGAAAAATGTCGTATAAACGCAATCGTGATTTGAATCATGATTCTATGACATCACTGTGTCGGGCTACTTTAGGTTTGACTCTTGCCAAGCTCAAAACGCGCTATGCTCAGTGTATTTATACAATATGATATGCATGCATTTATTGTCACATGCATTTAACTGTGTTGGGCATCGCATCGTCCACTTCTTTTCATCTTTTTTTTGGTCATGTCTTCAACTTCGATTGTTGTTGAGTTAACAAGTGTCAATATGAATTTGGATCTACGCTAAAATTTACATCCGAACACAATTTTCGATAAACCGACAAGAAGAATAATAAGTAAACAAATTGTGGTATAATAGACTGAATTCGGAAGGTACAGGATTGATTATTCGAGAGCCAAAACACGTGCGAAAAAAGTTGACCTAACTTCCTCTGTCAAACTGCGCACTGTGATGCGCACTGGATCGGTCCGAATCCGAGGAAAAACAGCTTTAAAGTGAAGGTCGTCTGAACGCTGATTCTGTGGTATTGTGATTCATGTTTGTGTTTTGAATCATGATTCAAATCATGATTCTGGCTTGAGGTCGCATAAACGCAGCCCAATTCATACTTAACTCTTTGTGAAACGCCCTCCAAGATAGCTTTCTATATCGGAGGGACGATGATCAGGGGGGCGTTTCATGAAAGGACTTGTCGGACGTTTTATCCGACAAGTCCCGTTTTAGCCGATAGTTACCATAGGAACAGTGCCTCTCAGCCAATTAAAATCATGGAAAGATGTCAGATCTGACAACTTGTCGGATGAAAATATTGATGAAACGCTCCCCTGATTAGATATTAGGGTCATGAGGTTAAAGGTCATATAGATATCGTGTTCTCACAAAAACTGAAGAATGATTCAAGTGGAACAACTTTAAACATTGCTCATGCATGCATATGTTAATGATGATGATCTGATTAGATATGGGGGTCACAAGGGTCAGAGATTAATAGGTCACAGAGGTCATTATTTGAAAATTTAGACTATATTCTTGATCCGGATATGGCGGCGGCATGAATTTTTACAGTGTGCAGTCGAAAATCCATCTGGTTAAACATTTTTTTTTTGTTTACACTGCAATGCATTGAAATGTGCAACTGTGTATTTTTTGTCTGTTGTCAGAGTGCTGTAGTGATCCCTGCTCATGCAGCAATTATAGCCGCTAGATGTCAGCATCTGAGGGTGAAAATAGAACAAGCCAAAGAGAGGCAGCTTAATGTCGACCAAAGTAATGAACAGGTAAGCGCCCTTTACAAAACTTTTCTAGTGGTTAGAGCATTGGGCTCGTACCCGTAAGGTTATGAGTTCAAATCCCTGCTCTGCCATTGTTTCCACTTGGATGGATAGACCCAAAAGTAATATCTGTCCTCTACATTATGTAAAGTCAGCGACTATGCCTGATTAACATAGACCTAAAATGTTTTCTATGTAAGTGGATATATACCAGCTTGTCCTGCCGAGTTCCTACAGGAGTTGCCATAAACAGAAACAGAAACTTCTCTATTTACCCTTACATCTATTCCCATCCTATCTCCTCTCTTTTCTTCTTATAGCTGATTCTTTGTACCTGAATGTTTTCAAAATATATTATCCTACATCTTTCATGCTATCAGGGAGGGGACATAATTTACATTTTAGGTATGAATATTTCTTCAAAGAATATAAAAGACCATTTTATATGTCCAGTTAAGATTTGATAAGGTTGGATACCATTGGATCAGTTCTAGACTATCAGTGACCCCTGCCTGCTCCCTCCCTCTCTTTCCTCTTGGATGACATTTTTATATTCTTGTTTAATACCCTTTCCTTCTCTTTTTCTCTGTGTTTCTTCCTTACTCGTCCCTCCTTTCCCTCTCTCCCCTTTCTCTTTCTCTCTTTCCCTCCACCCCTCTTTCTTACCTGTCTTTCTTCTTCCTCTCTTTCCCTGGCCTACTCTCTTTCTCTCTCTCCCTCTCTCTCCTCTGTCTCTCCCCCTCTCTCCGTTTCTACCTCCCTTTCTCCCCATCTAGAACCCACCGGACCAAGAGGGTGATGAATCCACCAATGGTGCTACAAGTTCTAAAAAGAATATCCCCTGTATAGCCCAGGTACATGTGATAGATGCCAGACCAGAGGCATTTGAGGTCTTGTTGTGGTTTCTCTACACAGACAAGGTTGACAGCAAACTTCAAGGTTTCGATGATCGGAACACAGATTTTCTTTTGCTGCTTATGGATGTCTATCGCCTATCTAAGCAGGTAGGTGACGATGCGTTAATCTGTAATTTTAATGAGTTTAACAGAGGTCTCTTTCTTCTTCTTTTGTGCAGCTCTAGGCAAATAAAGCCTTATGGAGATATGGTATATCAAAGCTCAACATTCAATTTCTGAATCTCAGGTTAAATGCCATTTGATATTGAATACTTTTTGATGAAAATTGATATTTTGTCAAAATTCAAGAGTAAATGGTCAGATCATTTCATTTCTTTCTTCCTTGAAACTTGTGTATAAAATATATCAATCAATTATATATTGGCAAGTTTATGTACAGTGTACACGTTTCACAGGAATAATAAGATCCAATTTACAGCTTCAAATTAGACTATTTAGGATAAAGGGCATTTTGAGAAAGGGCACATTTCTTAATTACAGCACAAAAATTGGAAATTGAAAATGGCACCAACCCTCCAAGGCAAATGAGAGGGGCATTGTGGCACGTAAACATAGCATCCATAACCATGACCTTTTGTGGCCTTGTATTATCAGAATATATATATGAACTGTAAACAAAAAATAAAAAATGTCCTATATTTCAATGTCAGATTAAATACTACTGCTTTATTGTATAAGAGAGAAAAGGTTAATTGAGAGATACATACTTATGTGAAATCTGTAGACCGCCCCAGGGTGACCCCAAAAGTGGTCTTAAGCAGGTGATCTTATGAAGATGTATAATACATTGAGTAAAAATTATTAAAGGGGAAACCAAACCTATAGTCCTACACTACAGATGGTCACTAAAGCCAGATTGACTGTTGTGTGTACTATCCATGGAATGACACCATGCCCTGTTTTGTTTCTCACAGTTTTCTCTTCGCAAGTTGGAGTACATGTGTGTCCATTACCTCTGGGTTTCAATCGGTCACTGCAACGTTCTTCAGGTGCTGCAGTACTCGGACAGGTTACAGCTTGATTTCATCAAAGAGTTCTGCCTTAACTTTGTTGTGAAGGAGAGCAACTACAATGGCATCGTGATGAGCAAGGAGTTTGAGCAGTTAGCTCAACCCCTCATGGTGGAAGTCGTGAGAAGGAGACAGCTTGCGGCAGGAAGACCGTACCAACACGATAAGATGCCACAATTTGACAAAGATTGTAAGTACTCCTCTTATTATTTTTTAAGATTGTGTCAATGTCCTTCTATCTGATGTCACCCAGGGTTAACAGGTTTTCAGTTTCAAACTATCAGTATCCAAATTGTGGTTTGGAGCATTAGAACATTGAATTTCCCTTTAAGATGGTCCTTATAAACTTGAGTTGTAGTGCTGTTTTGTTCATGACATAGATGTATGACCAGATTTTGATTAGAGTCTCTCACTGTTTTGATGATTATGGCAAGCCCTTTGTCCATTATTGAATGTAATCGTGGCTGGTACTTCTGAGTCACATGGCCGCTGGAGAATTCCTCCCGTAGACTTTGTACACATGACTCTGGCTGAGGCTGAGGCCAAGTCTGGCAAACTGTGGCCTTAAGGCCTTCCCCAACCACATTCCTGCCAGCATCTGCTGCAAATTGGTGGCAAAGGTCATAAGAGGGTTAAATTGTTTTATTTAAGTGTTGTTTTCAGGCATAAGACTTATTTTGCACCCTAACTGATAATATATTGGATGAATTTCAAACACTTTTCGGTGTGGGTAGATGACACTAAAATACAAATTAAGTTCAAATTATGAGATCCAATGTCAGATTTGTTTCCACACAACGTCAGTGGGTCATACCAAGCCAATTTGTACCCGACTTTCTCAGAATTTGTTCATCAGTGATACTTAAGAAATTTTGCATGTGTCCCCGAATGTGCAACCCTGAAATTCTATATGTGCTGCCATCAAACTTCCATTTCATCAATGTCAGGATGCTAATTGTTGCCCATTTTTCGGTCTCAGCAAATCTGAACCTACCACAGCCATCCTTTTTTGCTAATAAAAATAATCAGATCATTGTCCCTTCAATATGGTAGTTTTAGATGTAGAACCTTTGGTTTATAATATGTAAATCTCTTTTGGTTGCTTCCAGCTATGACCACCTTACAACATGACATGGAGTCGTTTCTAAAGAGCAAGACGGGCACAGACTATTCTTGTATCACCCTGATGCTTGATGGCACACCCATTCCTGCTCATAAACCCATTCTGGCTGCAAGGAGCTCTTATTTTGAAGCAATGTTTAGATCTTTCATGCCAGAGAACAACATTGTGAATGTACGTATTCACTAATTATACATGTATGTGTGCATGTGTGAATTTATGTATTCTTTATTATGTGAGTGCATTCATGTACAGTGGTGCTAAAAAGTTAGTGAACCCCACCAGAAAATGAATATATTTAAAAGTATTCAAGTTCTGTCATCTTTTAGATATTTAATTGTGAAGTCAGGTGATAAAATATTACATTCATTAAAGTTTGTTTCTCTGTGCTCGCTGGACATTGTAGTGTTGTTGTCTACATTCAACACTTAAAATGGAGAAGTGCATTTTCAGGTGGGGGTTCACTTACTTTTAAGCAACACTGTGAATACCTCATTACCGGGTATGGAAGTTTGACGCTCTTATCACGCCAGGGATGTTCCCCCCCCTCAAAAAAAAAAAAAAAAAAAGAGTCCCTGATTTTCCAGCCTCACAAATGGCTGCAAATTAAACATAGGTGGTGCTTGAGTACTTTATAATTTTGAGTATGAAATCCATGATCAGGTAGCTTTTGAAATTTCATGGATATTATTGTTTAATGTGAACATTCATCACATACTTTCGTAACTTCAAAAATGATTATATTCTTTATTAGGAGGGATAAAGGGGATGGTCAAGACAAGGACACTGTGCTTATCTTCAGCTCCTTCAAGTAGTACTGGCTCTGGAAGAACAATACTCTTCCCTTATTTCTCTCCCCCCCCCCCCATCATTAAAGTGATATTTTGTGTGAACAATGTGCATTTATGCCCTCATCCCCACTTTTAGTACAACTATTTGAATATTTTATTTATAGATATTTGCTTTTATAATCATGTTTGTTAAACTGTCATCAATCTGTATCTATACAGCATGAGTGTGAGTGACATAATTCTAATTTGTTCTCTTTTTTTGGTATTTTGTTGCCATGGAAACTAACAGGTAACGATAGGAGATACCATACCTTCCAGACAATCCTTTGACTCTCTTCTGAGGTATATCTACTACGGTGCCATAGGAATGCCTGCCGAAGATTCACTGTATCCTTTACAACCATAGATTTTTATTCCAATTAAGAACTTGAATAAATCAGTCCCAGGTGGGTGTTTTATAAAGGTGTTCATATTAAAGATAAGAGCGACTTTAAAGGACAAGTCCACCCCAAGATATGTTTATATTCAAGTTAAGAGCAACTTTGTAGGACAAGTCCACCCCAAGAAAAAGTTTAATTGAATAAAAAGAGAAAAATAGCATATAGTGCTGAAAATTTCATCAAAATCGGATGTACAATAAGTTATGACATTTTAAAGTTTCGCTTAATTTCACAAAACAGTTATATGCATATCCTGGTCGGTATGCAACTGATGACATTACTCACTCACTATTTCTTTTGTATTTCTTTATATGAACATGTGGAAGTACCATTGTTTTAACATTTTTTGTTCAGTCAAGTTGGTCATTATTGTCAAATCTGTAAAAATTGAAATATCGCATAATTCAAACAATAAAACACAAAAGTAATGGTGAGGGACATCATTGACTATCATTTGCATATCACTGAGTTTTGCATATACATGTAACTGTTTTGTGAAAAATAAGCCAAATTTTCAGCATTATGTTTGTTTGATTTTTCTCTGTTGATTCAAATCAACATTTTTATGGGGTGGACTTGGTCTTTAATAACAACTGGTGATCCTTTCTTGTGGTAAATTGATATACTACCAAAATGTTCATTGGTGATGGTTTAGTGCGTAAGAAAGGTTCACCAGTCCTTAAAATCACTCTTTACTTTAAAAACGGCTTTTAAAACGGCTTTATGAAACGGCCCCCAGGGCATTTAAGGCTATGGCTGTGGATGCCCTACTGACTTGCCTCAATGCCAAACTCATTGGCCTCAGAGAATTGTAGTGCCCTTTCCCTTTTCTCCTTTGTGTTGTAATTTTGATTATGTGCCCAATAGAAAAGTGTCCATGCCCTGAAAATATCAAAATTGAAGGCCTGCAGTTTAGTTGAAAGGTAATAAACAGTCAAATCTGCTTTAAGGCCCTGTCACATCATTCTGTGCAAGCCTTGTGTGTAAGCACCCGTAACTCACCCGCAACAAAGTTTATGAGCCTGTTCAAAACTTGTCTGCGGACAAATCAGACTTGTGTGCGCTCCTGTGGGCAACAAGATACTGTCGATGCGGGCAACCTGCGATTTGTTAAAGTAGTCACCCGCGAGTCACACACAAGGTTTGCACGGAACGATGATGACATGGAAGAGATGAATATATTTGTTTGCTTGACCCTTGACTCTACTACCAGCTACTTGTTCTGTGCACCTGACTTCTTTGGTTTCGCCAATAATCGGATCCAAGCCTTCTGCAAGGAGAACCTGGAGGTGAACATCTCCATCCAGAACGTGGTCCAGATACTTGATGCTGCTGACCGGGTCGGAGCCAAGGACATGAAAGACCATGCCCTCAAGATCATCGTCAGAAGCTTCCCGAAGGTATTGGTTTTATGGCTGCATTGATTGGTCTTCGTAAAACCGCCCTCCCCCTCTTGTTGGAGGAAGGAGATGTTGATAGCATGTGACACTGACAGGAAATATTGTGCTGCATACTTATAGCAATGCACATTTCTAGTTTAGATGTTCCTTTAGTTCTCTACATCTGATAACTGAATGCAACAAGTGTATGTGCCAGATGTACCTATGTACAAAAACTTCACTTCATCCACATTTGATCGTGTGATTTCTTCTGTCTATCTGAATCACAAATGACAAATGATTAAAGTGAAAAAAAAACACCAATTGAATAATTTATTTGTATTCCGCTCTGATTTCCTCATTATCCAGGTTGCTCACAACCCCAAGATGCGCCTCCTCAGCAAAGAGCTCCTTCACGAGATCATCACGTCCCTTGCTAGGCGCATGTCCGAGCTCAAAGTTCACTTGGGGCAGGACCTCTCACCCCAGGATCAGGGAACATGGAGTGGATCACGCCCGGAGAGATACGCCATGGAAGGCTGGGGCTAGTACCGATGTGGAGACAACTCTTGAGGGGGATGAACTTGGACTCTTGGTATAGTTCGTCTTCATGATGTGGATGCTATTTCCTCAAGCTGGAATTGCCCATTCTTTTTATCATTGTGTACGTCATTCGTAGCATTTACAGTAGAACCTGCTTATGAAATGTTCACCTTCCATAAGCTGAATAGTGGTTGAAACTTTTTTTTAAACTGGAATATGAAAAACATGTTAATTACATCTTCTGAGTCAAGTTATGTTTTAAGTTGAACAGGTTTCTGTTTCCCCCCGAGAGTCGACGTAGGCAGATTTGCCTGTATTTTGTATATATAATTTATTATATTTAATGGGAAGTTCACACTAATGTCTAATTGGTTTTAATAAAAGGAGATAACCTTCCTCTATCCCTAATTTCATCAAATTTTCAAAAAATTGTGGAGGTTTAACAAAAATCTGTTTAAAAAAGATGAATTCTTGACTGCATACAAATTAAATTCACGTCTTGGCAATTTCCTTCATGGAAACATTTTACACAACCACGCATGCATACATTAGCTAAGTTTGAAGTTTATCCCACATTTTTTAATTAATTTTTTTTCATTACTTTTTTCTGTTTTTATAAAAACCAACTTGACATCAGAGTGGACTTTTCCTTTATGAATTATAGTTGTTATTTTATGCTAGCATTCTTGCCAGCATTACGAGAATCCTGTGTTTAAAAAATACCCCACCAGCTTATAACACAGGAACTCCATTGCCTTGCGTGTTGTGTCAATGGGAGCTCAGGTGGGGTATTTGAAACCCCAATTTCAGATTTTGGGAGAGCTTCATTTCTCTCGTTTAAACTGGGGTGGGGTTCATCTGACTGCTGATAATGTCTTGCGTGTTAGTCAATGGGATCTCAAGTGGGGTATTGACACCCCACTTTCAGTTATTGGGAAAGTTTCATTTCTCTCGTTTAAACTGGGGTGGGGTCGATTTAGTGACTGCAGCTGCTGATAAGAGCTGATAAAACACTGTGCATGCCACCACATCAGGCTGATGAACGACATGGAGTGGGATTGCAGCTGTCCTTGTTACGTAATAGTATAAACAAACTCTTCAGAGCTTCCTGGCTGACAGTAATCTTGAAAGAATATATTTGTATTCTATTTGTTTTAGGACATTAGCATGTCTAAAAAAGATTCAAAATTTAGATGGAGATCGAACTGAAATTTTCAACGATGCAAAATGACCCACAATTGCCGAAATAACAATAAGTTTTTAAAAAAATCACCCCCAGTTAACTCCCTCTCTCACCCTCTCTTGCTCTCTCTCTCCCTCTCTGCCAGGCCTTATGAAGGTCACTTCTCCTTGGGGGAAGGTGGATTAGCTGGGAGAGTGCGTGGTTGTTTACTTAGGGATAACCATTCCTAGTTGATATTGGGATGGGGGGGGGGGGCGAGTGAAAGTAGCTTGGAATTTGAAATTGGGGTGTCAGAGGAGATCCATTTTTAAACACAAAGTTTCGTAATGAGAGGTATCTACATGTATAATAGTCAGGCAGCATATGTCATGATTTACCGGCTACTTCGACAAATTGGCTAAGTCTGATTTTTCACTTTTATGTGATTGGTGACATCACAAGGAACAACTTTCAACTTGGTGACAAATTTCTAACGGTCATCTTGACCATGTTAGGGGTCAAAATAAGGTCAATAGGGGTCAATTTTTTAAATTGCCCCAATTCTGTCGAGAGACACATCAAATTGTTTGATAAGCACATTTTACCCCTTAATAAATGTCTTAAAGGATATAGACTTTTCAAAATAAAGAACCCACGAAAAATAAGACTTCTAAACTTCTAACCGCTTCTAGACGTGTATTTTGGCTTCCAATGAGAGTTTAACCTTTTGACCTTTCCCTGACCTTGTCTTGACCTTTTATATCTTCTGGATAAGGACTTCTGATGATGGACTTATCAAAATCGAAAATAAATATGTACACACATGCATAAAAACACGGAAAAATGAGCTTTCTTCACACCTTCAGTGTAATTTGCAATTTAACGAAAGTTCGTTGACCTTTTGACATTTCCGGTCATTACCTTTTAACGGGAGGTCAAGAGTATATGGTTGTGTACATTTTTTTGTTCAGTATAACAAGACAAACAATTTGATGTGTCACTCGACAGAATCGGGGCAATTCAAAAACTTGACCCCTTTTGACCCTATTTTGACCACTAACATGGTCAAGATGACCATTAGAATTTTGTCACCAAGTTGAAAGTTGTTCCTTGTGATGTCACTAATCACATAAAAGTGAAAAATCAGACTTAGCCAATTTGTCGAAGTAAATTACATATGCTGCCTGACTATGAGATGAGGATTTCAAATTGTCACTTCAAAAGAAAACAACTCAGAGGACCCCCCCCCCCCCCCGCAAAAAAAAAAAAATAAAATAAACTTTGATAGGAGTCAAACACATGTTTGAACAAAATCATCATTATTGTCACAAAGATTATTGTGATTTATGAAATTATAGTTTAATGCTCTTAAAATGTCTACATTGATCAATGATGTTAATTCATGTATAAATTATAACACTGATTAAATTCACTGAATAAAGGACCAAATACTACTAATTATTTGTCTACTCTTTGCAGGATAAAAGTTTTAGTGTACAATTTTTGTTTTGTTTTTTCAAATTTCTTATGGGAAACCCATTATGATCATGAGCAGCATAAAATCAAATGATTTTAATAATTGAAAGTAAAAATAATCATATATTTATGAATTTTGTTTGGAAATGCAATTTTTTTTAAAGATTTGTACATGCAATTACATTTTGATCAGTTTTTTGTCTGATGTGCAAGTACAAAATAAGTTCAAACTATGGAACTGCAAACTCGGATATAAAAAATTTGTTCTTAAAACGTAGATTACAGCAAGGCTTAAATTGTATTCATTGAATTATAAAGAAGCATGGACCAACTTGTCTCCGTTGCATAAAACTTGTCATTGTCAGCAATGGTAACTAACTTCAAGTAATTGATTTTGATTGGCTAATTCCGACTGATGACGTTATGTAACAGGGTCCAAAGGTCAGGTGAGACTGAAATCATTCTGCTTTGAGGCTGTCATTGAGCTATGAGAAGTTTAAGAGTTTGTATCATCAAAGCTGTATTTTCAGTATTGTGAAAGAGTTCTGTGATATGGTAATATGAAGTGAAGTTAGTATCAAATCAACATAAGGTTGAATACTTTAATACCAGTTTAAATATTTCCCATGCCTTAAATCTTACATTCCACCAATCCAGCAATGAAGGGTTTCATTTATTATATAACTTTCCATCAAGCGATAAAGCTGGGAGATGGGTGTCATTTTTTACTTTTTGGGGGTAATGGGTGTTTGATGTTGAGAAACCTTCAGCGGCTTTAGTCATGAGAAAACGTGTCTAGTACCTTCGTATGTATTGTGTCTGCTGCACCAGGGAGTGCTGTGTGCAAGTATATTTCAATGCATACAAATTCTGGATCAGACACACATTATGGTGTGGGCACTGATCTATTTTCATAATTGATGATTGAATTGAAAATGTTTTCTCTGTTCACAGGAAATTTGGACAGTTGACCATTATCAAAATAATGTTGCATTGCAAATGGCCATGTTTTTTTTCTGCATACTAAGATTCTTTCTTGTAAAGGATTATTAATATTGTCTTCTTCATTTACAGATAAATAATTACAGATGTGGAATACAAAGTAATCACCATTGGTGATGGTGATAGGCAAACTATCACTTTCCAGTCTATCCTCAGCATTGTTTTAGAAGATATCGACATCCAGCTTGCCTTGGAAGTAATAGTTTGCCCATCACCTTCTCCAACAGTGATTACATGTATATTTGCTTACTAATTTACATGGTCATGTACCAACTTCAACGTTTCCAATATTTGTAGGATAACCACCTTGTACTTGGTACATCAAATATAAAAATAGAGAGCAAGAGAGAGACCAAGAGAGGAGGAAGAGAGCTGTTTCCTATCCATTCTTTATGAACCTGATGTTAATAGTTGACACGGATTCTTACGATAAAACAAACCAAAGGGTTCATTGTACATTGATTGTGTAATTAATGCCACATCATTTTTCAGAGCTTTCTCTTTTTTTTTAAAATAAGAATATGTCAAAATTTCACTTCAGTTCAATATTTCAAGGCAGTAATAGTGCAATTACAAGATTTGTGCCATATTTGGCTATTACATATAAATGTATTTCAGAAAAAAACATTGATCATGGACATACTGAAGCTTTTCAACATTCACTCATCACAAGTAAAATCACATTGATGAACACCAAAACAAAGTACAATTGATCAGGAGAAAACAGTAGAGGCTGAATAAGAAGCTGTGATTGGTTGTCAAGGTAAATAAGCTAGGCTCAGTACTGCCCATTCGATCAAGGAATGCTGGGATAATGCAAGTGTTCTTACCAACTCCTTTTTAGAATGAGGTCAGTGAGCTGAATATATGACTTGAGCTTGCACAGGTACATGAAACTTCTCGCTCGCTCGGCAAAGAACCTTGAACCAAGATAACAGTATAAGCCAGTTCGTAGTTCCTTTCTGCGCATGATCAAAAGATTCTGCACATGATCAGAGGAAGATCATTTGTACTAAAATGACATGGTGGTTTAAAATCTAATGAGATAAGCACCAACTTTGATGTCTTGATTATTCATATATTCTTTTGAATTGTGTTTTTCATTTACATCCAAAAACAACAATGCGTCCATGAACGACTGGTATTTCACAGTTTGCCAAGTCCATTGTGCAACATGCTATGATATGCATTCAAAGTAGGAATGCAACAAATACCTTCATAAAGTGTTCATTGGTGTGCTATTCTAGTCACCTGGTCCATTCAATTTCTTCATCCTGCTATGTAAGGCATGCTTACGTAATATCTTGCTTTGAAATCTGCCTATCATAATGAAAGAAATGAAAGGTCATTTGACCAAAATTGTCCATGAGTAACTACGAACTGGTCTATTGCCTTGTGCACTCTTGGTTGTCCATCAAGTGATTAGAAATACATGTACTGTAGCTGATAATTATATGGAAAAGCGTCAGTATGTCTGTTTTCAGTGCTTTTTTTTTATTTAGGAGTACCAAACACTTCTTCATCTGTTCATGGAAGATGGTAATTTACGCTGGAAGGTTAAAGATCTATACTGCAACCATTTTATATTTCTTATAATGATTCAAGAAATGCATGCTAATTCCATGTTCCAAGAATTGGCTTTTTGTACTAATTTGATATAAAACAAATGATATTTTTTACATGTATTGTATGAATTAGAGTATTGTTATTTATTTTATGTTGATGCAAAAATAAGAAACATGTACACCACAATATCCATGACTTCTGGTTTATTTTATTTGCTCTCCTTTACAAGGAAAATAAATAAATGTAGAATTTGAAATCCAAACTCATGGTACAATTTCATAACATGACATAATGGATAGGTAATTCATATGGCCAAGTTGAAGGAAAAGTTAATCTAGAGTCAATCAAGCACAAAGAGTGATCTCACAGATTGACATTAAAAAAAACCCTTACAACTATTGGAAGGGTCACGGGACAGTGTGTATGTGTTTGTAATGTGTGGCAACATGGATGGTTCTTACATAATTTCAGTCAAGTCTGCATGAGTCATATTCTGAGTAGAAGCAGTTTTCTGGACCAGATCAGCAAGATATTTTGTTGACCTCTTTGAAGTCAAATATCACCTTTAGTTGGAAACAAATTTGTGGCCAAGAGATACAAATGAGGCAGACTTGCCTGAATTTTCTTTTCGTTAAAGCGTTCCCCTTCCCGATCAGAAAGCTAATAATAAAGACGACTAGATCTATAGTACACAAAGAAATGATGCAGTAAAAGAGGGGACGCAACAAATTACTTTCTAAATATTTGTATAATACTCATTGCTAAACATCTACTGATCAACATTTAACACTGATTCCAAGAAAGACATACAACTTAGTACTCAAATCATTCAATACATAAAGCATATCCATGGTAAATATGACCCAAAACCCCTGAATTTAGGTGTAATTGACTTGATATGTAATGATTTACTCAAATATGAAATAAAACTAAACCATTTCAATTTAAGGGGGTCGTAAAATTCAAGAAAAAATCAGAATATTCTTATTAAATAGTGACAGTTGGCATATGAAGTACAATTATGTTGCACATTTCAAATTTTGCTTATGCAATTAACAGCAATTTACAAACCCACTTTGGTTTATCAATTATTTCTGTATTTTATATAGAAATATGGAGAGATTCAAAATATGTTATATATATCTCCCCAAAACTACATTGCATTATATCAAAACAAGTTTGTTTTTACATACATGTACCAGCGAATGTATCATTGACAATGCTGGTATGAATGCCTGTTCAGACACAGCACACAAAACACCTCTGAAACATTTTGCAAACAAAGTAATGAAATAGGCAGCAAAAGGAAGAACTGTTGAAGGGTAACATGATGGAGACATCCTGCCTGGCTCTAAGAATGGCAGCTGTGGAACATTGACATTAAAGCTTGTCTTTAGCTTTCATTGGTAAAAGGACAGAAATTTGAACTATACTCAAGCATCATCGAACAATACAACATAACCCTACGGAGGGGGGGTCATTTGGGAGTGTTACATTGTCATCCCTGGCAGAGAAATCATATTATATTTAAGTCACACATATGAGATTATCTGTGCATTTTTTTTTCCTTCCTTGGTGTTTTATCATCCATATGAACAATATTTTATATTGTACAAAGTCCATGAAAGATCAGCATTTTCTTTTAGTCGACTACCTCCTTTCCTCTCCATTAGATGTGGTGTCAAAGCTATCATCTCTTCTGATATTCAATGTCATCTTCATCAATCTGAAATGAAAAAAAAAATGAGAGAGGGGGAAATAGGACAATTCAAGATGTTGTTGATGTCAGCAATAACATTATCTCCAGAATAATTTTATAACACTGGACAATTGACGGACTGAAAGCATTCCTACTCCTTGTTAAATCAGAAAATATGTGACCGATCACCCCAAAACCAACAATAAATCGCCCCAAATCAATTTTGAGATATTTAACTAGCAATAAAATGCACATCCTATGCTTTAAAGTGATATATTACTTGTCAAAATTGATCAACAATTACCCAACCAAAAACTTGATTGAATGCAATGGAAACTCAGCAAAGAGAATGAAAAGACAGATATGAAAGGTCATTGTATATACCTCTGGATATTTTTCGGCTATAAGGTCAATGACGGCATCCACGAAGTCGCCCTGTATAACTATTTCCTCTCCAGACACGGATGACCCGCAGGAGAAATGCCTCCCAAAGAGTTTAGCAGCATCTTTTAATGAGACACCTATTACAAAAAAATAAATAATAGAATAGACGTTCAGGATCCTGTTATACAAAGGTTAGCGATTAATTGTACACTTGATTTTCACGAGTGACTGTTCATTGTAGTTTAATGCAATCAATCATAGAAAGAGGTTCTAAGATCATTGCTAAGCTTTGTGTTACAGGCCCCAGATCTCACTAAAAGACAAAGAATAAGGTACAGAGTAACAGTGATATACAGGAAGAAAATAATATAGTGTACTTCTCTAGAACTAGACAAGAATTTTGGTATAAAATCAAGGTTTCGTATGAGAGAATTCACTTCAATTTCACAAAATTCACTGTACGTTATAGAGTGTGCTTTTATTTGCATTGTGACATAAAATGTGTAACAAATCACAAGTGATGATAGCATTTGAATGACAATGTTCCTGATCACCTGGTGCAATCTGTCACAAGTGGTGAGAGTTTACAGATCACTGCTGGAGATAATTAGCATTATATTCCACATACTAAGAATCTTGCTATAGGATTGGTCAGAAGTCTGTCACGTGATCAAGGGTAGTTTCCCCCATCAATCATCACTCGCAGAGAGGGACCTCTTTTGTTTTGATGATCCTTTTCAGCCCATAGTGTCATAATGCGTTACGCATTGGGTTGAGTACGAGCAAAATGAAGAGGTCATTGCCACTCGATTTTTTGGTCCATTTTTCTATATCACCTATAGTGACGATCGCGCAAGATCTAGAAAGGCGCACGCAGTATGCATACCAGCTAGCAGTAAGATTTTGCTAAAAAGAAAGTTGTTGTGACAGTAAAATTCCATTGTGAGGTCACAATAAACCTTAAAACGGATACATTCAAGCATTTTGTAACAATTTTGCCACCCAAATTGAAATTTCAACACTTAGTAAGCACAACCTTTACCCTTTTTGTGTCAGCTGGATCTGAGGACATAACTGAATCTGAACAAAAGTTTATATCAGACATCTCCAGCATTTTTTTACTAAGTTTTTATCATTTAAAGTGGGTTTACATTTCATTTTTCATTTAATACTTGTTTCTCCACACCTTTTCCAAGCTTGACAATGATTAACAGAATGAAAATCCAGCCTAAGCCATTTTATTTAATTCACAGCTCAGTGTAAAGCAAATATCGTCACAATGACCTTGGTGTGTGGGGGAGTGGGGTGAGGCGCAATGCACTCTTCGAAGTGTTTTGGACGAGGAAACAAGTTAAAAAAGGTAAAAGATATCTTCAAATAAATTTTACTAGCTAAATTCAACGTGTTATTCATGAATAAGGTCTACTTTTATTCGCATAACTATTTCAAAGTTCTGCGCAAATAATTTTTCACTAACTTTTCAAAAGTAAGTGGTGCTCACTCAAGCGGAAATATTTTTCGACAGTTATATCGTCATTTGCTTAAATGGATCTGTACCAATGTTAAAATTTGGAAAAATCTTCAGGATATTACAAATGTATAATTTTACAGGACTTTTTCTAAGTGTAAACTTTTTTTTGATACGCACTGTAGAGATGTATGTCCGGTTTCTTCTTTTATAGTGGTTCTCAATGCGGAATATAAAGCAAAAAATCACCTCTTGCAAGCTGGATGTACTCGCTATCTTTCCGAAGCTTCGGAAAGACAGCAAGAACATCCAGCTTGCCTTGTAAGTGATAGTTTGCCCATCACCTGCACCAACGGTGATTATTTGCTATCTATAGTGAGTAATGATAGCATCTTAATGATAATGTCACCTGGTGAAATCTATCACAAGGTGGTGATGGTTTACAGATCACCACAGGAGATAATTAGCACTATCTATATTGAGTGGTGAAAACGTCTGAAACCGCTCCACGACTATTACATACCATGCGTCTCTAAGCCTCTGACAACGGTGACAAATTTCTTCTTATTTCTTGATACTCTGCCAACTGTGATTTTAGATTTTTCAACCTGCTTCTTTGCTTTGATCACACCTCGTCCACCTGAAATGCCAGAAAGGAAAAAAAAAAGAGGAAAACGCTTATTATGAAGTGGAAAATTCAGAAGACATCAAATAGTGAACTGTATTCTTTTGAAATAGCAGATTTCTGTAAAATTTGATGTATTGTATTGTTAAATTTCATTGAAAATGTGGCTTTTAAAGGAGATAATGGGATATACAGGCATGAGACAAAAAAAAAAGAACAAAGCACATAGTCTGGTGTAGGACGGAAGCAATTTATTGCACATAATAAACAATACAATCAATAGTAAAATTCAGCTACATGATAAATTGGTAACATTTGTGCTACATGAGCCAGGACTTGCTAAATTCTCTATCCACCCCAGCCCCTCCCACTATTGTTTTCTCCTCCCCTTTTCTCTTCCTCCAAATCCTCTCCAAATATGAATGCAAACATAAACTGACCAACTCAACACAGATAGCTGCCAACATAAAAAATCCAAGCAGTTTAGCCATTGCTTTTGCAATACATGCAACTAGTCTGGGTCTTAATAACCAACACACACTCATACCGTGAATAATGTCAACGTCATCCTCGTCACACCTTCAAACTTTGACATACAACATACTGGGTGTGCTTCATCTTCTGATCGCATAGTGGAGAATAGAGATGTGCACAAAACATCAGCACCCCACAATTAAAGACTCCTTGCTCTCTTGGTCATGATTCACATACATAATAAGGATGTGATGGTGATAAACATGGCACACTTCCTTTAAAGGACTGTCAATGGTCAGTGTGGTTCACTATGGATGTACAAATTCAAGTTCATTAAAGGGATACTCCAGGCTGAAAATAATCTGATTTGAACAGATAAAAATCAGACATCAAAACACTGAAAATTTCATCAAAATCGGACAAGGGATAACAAAGCCATGGCATTTTAACGATTTGCATTATTCCGGTGAAACAGTTCCAGGCATGTCTTCATGAATATTCAATGAGCAAACTGATGATGTCATATCCCCACTTGTTCTTTTATGTTTCATTACATGAAATTAGGATTATTCAATTTTTTTTCTAACAAGAACTAAAAAATTGATTGACATCTAAATAAGTGCATTCACTGCGGCAACTTATGTCAATTATCATGGAAACATATCATTCCCACATGAATGAACAAATGAAACAATTATGATTTCATGTAATAACACAAGAAAAGGGAAATGGGGATATGACATCATCAGCCCACCTAATGAATACTTATGACTAAGTGCATAGAACTGTTTACACAAAATATTGCTAAACTTTAAATAAATTAACTTTGTTATCAGATTTTGATAAAATTTTCAGCATTTTGCTCTGTGAATTTCACTCTATTTATTCAGATATAAATATTTTCTGCTCGGAGCATCCCTTTAACTTCCTTGCTTGAAGTGGCATGTAAACCAATAAGGGAAGAGTAAAGGCATTGAAAAAGTTGATGTACCAATCTGACAGGCTCCCTAAGTAGCCAAAAGTTTCACAATGCAAGGTAGACATACCCCTTTTTTGACGTTTCTTGGCTTCATCGGTTTCCGTTGCATCGCCATCGGTAACCTTCATTACTTGCTCGAAGATGTCGGGGAAATTATCCTCCCACCATTTCTTGCATTTCTCGTAGTCTGACATGTACTCGCAGTATTCAAAAGGCAATGAACACACTGAAAAACAAAAGCAAATGGATTGGTTAAGTTTGTGTTGTGAGCATGAAGCATGAAATCAGAGAGAACACCACATGGCCTGTATGGCAAGTAAAACCTGCATTTAGGACATTGTTGACTGGTGCTTACCTGGCTCCAAGTCAGAGCCTGTATTCTTAAGTCATGTTTAACTTAGACCACGGTCTAACTCTGTGCTAAAATTATGGGGAGCCAAAAATTCCAAAATTCTGTTTATGTTGTATATTTTTTGTTTACTACTTTATTTCACTTTGCTTTCATAATGAGGGAAAATACTTAAGTTATCATTCCAAGACAAGTATGAACAGTTTGGGTGTCATATGTCTTAAAAAATTGGATGTGTACTGTTAGGGATTTGTGTCCCAATTGGCTCTCCATAGTTAAACCACAACTTTAAACCAGAGTTCAGAATACGGGCCAGAGTGTTCATACGATGGATGCTTGGGCACTTTCTGCCAGCCATATAGGACCCAGGGCACTATGTTTGCTTTTACCTGACAATTAGGCTGTAGAATGCTCTTACAGTGCCTATGGGCATCATACATTTGGCTTCTGGGGCCCGTTGCATAAAACTTTTTACCTGAGAAAACTCGGGTTGTTTTTACCAGAGTTTTTGCCCTGTGTTAAAGTCAATGGCAGAAATCAGACTAACCTTAGTTTTCAGTTTTTACCAGAGTTTTCTCAGGTAAATTTTTTATGCAACGGGCCCCTGGATAGTTTCTAGACAAGAAGCCCCTTCCAGTTTTTTTTTTCTCCTATACATTTTTATGAAATATCTTATGGTCCTTAAATTAAGATTGCTGTATGGATATTATGCAAGACACCATTCGTCAGCTGTCTAGTTTCAATGAGTATGTTGTTCTTACCAGAATCAACTCCAACTACTCGATTTCACTTCACCTCTCATATTAAAAAAAAAATGTTTTAGCATTTTCACACCTTACCTTGAATTCACATTATTTTGGTATTTACACAAATTTGTAACATGACAGCAGAAGTTTTATTCTCGTTTTCACTTTTCCCCTTTCTAAATTCAATTGAGTCATTTTGTGATACATGTACATACTGTACATATGAATCTAATAAACATGAAAAGTACAAGAACAAAAACATGATACAAAATATGTAGCATTCTTACATCCACAATAACTAACTTCCAGGGGATAGTTAGCTCTGTCCCGCGTGCCTGCTTCTGCTGCTCCTGCCATTTCTACTGGTTTTGTACTGGAATCTGAGTAGGTCTATATGAAAGTAAGAAATAATAGTCAAATATTATCCAAAGGGCTAATTCATAAAGCTGCTCTCAGTAATACTCGGATAAGATTGTATAGGATCGGATAAGATCGTAGATCTCAACGTGAGAGTTCAAGTCCCGCTCAAGGCGCTCATGTAGAAACACATCTGACAAAAATCTGATGCTGTAGCGTTTTGTGTAAGCGTGCATCACCACTGCATTCAGTGTACAATGTAGGTGTGAATGCAGTTGGAAAACATTTGTGTCCATCAGAAAGGATGTAAATGTTAGTACCGTGTGTAGGAGAGTCAGAACCTAAGCAAGATAAAACCAATACACTATTCGTCAAAGAGTAGGGTGTTCACCCGGTGTATTGCACCTGCCAGTCCTGGCAAACTCTTTCTTCCCAGTTGTGGAATACACATATCATTCTGAACATTTTGTTTAGATTTTGTTTTTTATGTACCAGCAAAAAGTTTTGTACTGCCATTAACACTTAAAGTGGATTTATTGAAATGGGCTGCACTGAAGAGACAGGGGGTTTGATTTTTTTTTCATTACTTTTGTAAAACCAAACAGAGCCAAATTATGTATCCAAAGTAAAGATTTACCATAGCCCATGGAATTTGTCATGGATTATATCAAACAGTTATTCACAGATTTCCTTTTACATTGTTCATCTTTCCATATTCCTTTCCTGAGTAATTAAAGAGAACATGAGTTTCACTGGCAGACAGGAGGCAAGAAAAAAACAAGTGGAATGCCTCTGGCGGTCTCACCTGCATCACGCGATTCAATATAGCAGCAGTGCTGACTTTGAAGACTACTATAAAATAATTATTCACAAAAAACACCATTCATATAATGATACAATACTACGTTCATTGACATTTGACCTTGATCATGTGACCTAAAACTTGTCAGTGATACTTGATTACCCCTAAATCCACATTTTATACACTATATCTGTAAACTTCGAAAGTTATGACAGCAATCTAATAATTACCTCTAAAAGGACCAAAGTTCAATGACCTTAAATGACCTTTGACTTTGGTCATGTGACCTGAAATTCGCATGAGATGTTCAGTGATACTTGGTGACTCTTATGTCCAAGTTTTATGAACTAGACCAATTTACTAACAGAGTTATGATGGTAATTCAACAAATACCCTCCAACATGGCCAAAGTCCATTGACCTTTGACCTTAGTCATGTGACCTGAAACTCGCACAAGATGTTCAGTGATACTTGGTTACTCTGATGTCCACATTTTATGAACTAGACCAATACACTTACAGAGATATGATGGTAATTCAACAAATATCCCCAACATGGCCAAAGTTCATTGACCTTAAATGACCTTTGACCTTGGTCATGTGACCTGAAACTCGGACGAAGTTATGATGGTAATTCAACAGATACCCCCACATGGCCAAAGTTCATTGACCTTTGACCTTGGTCATGTGACCTAAAATTTGCACAGGATGTTCAGTGATATTTGATTACTCTTATGTTCAAGTTTTAGGAACTAGACCAATAAACTTTCAAAGTTACTGTATGATGATAATTCAACAAATACCCCCAACTTGGCCAAAGTTCATTGACCTTACATGACCTTTGACCTTGATCATGTGACCTGAAACTCCCACAGGATGTTCAGTGATACTTGATCACTCTTATGTACAAGTTTCATGAATCAGATCCATAAAATTTCAAAGTTATGATGGTAATTCAACAGATACCCCAACATGGCCAAATTTCATTGACATTTGACTTGGTCTTGTGACCTGAAATTCGCACAGGATGTTCAGTGATACTTGATTACTTTTATGTCCAAGTTTTATGAACTAGACCAATAAAATTTCAAAGTTATGGTGGTAATTCAACAAACACCCTCCAACATGGCCAAAGTCCATTGCCCTTTGACCTTGGTCATGTGACCTGAAACTCGCACAAGATGTTCAGTGATACTTGGTTACTCTGATGTCCACATTTTATGAACTAGACCAATACACTTACAGAGATATGATGGTAATTCAACAAATACCCCCAACTTAGCCAAAGTTCATTGACCTTAAATGACCTTTGACCTTAATCATGTGACCTGAAACTCAAGCAGGATGTTCAGTAATACTTGATTAACCTTATGTCCAAGTTTCATGAACTAGGTCCATTTATTTTTTAAGTTATGATGACATTTCAAAAACTTAACCTTAGGTTAAGATTTTGATGTTGATTCCCCCAACATGGTCTAAGTTCATTGACCCTAAATGACCTTTGACCTTGTTCATGTGACCTGAAACTCAGGAAGGATGTCCAGTAATACTTGATTAACCTTATGGCCATGTTACATGAACTAGGTCTATATACTTTTTCAGTTATGCTGTCATTTCAAAAACTGAACCTTCGGTTAAGAATTGGTGTTGACGCCGCAGTCGCTGTCGGAAAAGCAGCGCCCTTAGTCTCACTCTGCTATGCAGGTGAGACAAAAAGGAGAAAAGGAATACTATTTTCTGAATATGATGTCAAAATCCATCCAAAAATGAGATTGCAGTATTTACAGTACATAGAGTTATCGAGTTGAGTTATTACTTCATCTTTCCATATTCCTTTCCAGAGTATAAACAGCTAATACTGTATATCATTGACCTACGGCCCCATGATCTGGTAGACTTTTCAGAATATTTGGTACTGGTATAGGCCTATCAATTGCATCTGTTCTCTTTTGCATTTTACCCAATGTATTGTTTTCAAACATGCAAATAAATAAAATGCATTAAAAATTCTTGAGCTATTTTAAATGAAACATATATGCACGGAATGATCAAATTGACACTAAATTTCTGTAATTAAAAAAATATGGATATAATAATATTGTATGAAATACAAAGAAGACTGTAAAAGTGATAATAAATAATGTGATAGTTTCACTGGCAAATGGGAGGCAAGAAAAGAGAAGAGAAAAGGAAATACTATAAAATACTGTTTTCTAATTAAGATAAAATCTATTAAAAAATGAGATTTCTGTATAAACAGTTCCAAATTTGTGCTTGCTTGCTTCGCTCGCAAGCATCTTTTTAGATCTCTTGTTCCATCCGCTATATCTGACCACCTCCAATTTTTAAGTCCTATACGCCATCATATTGTTAACTTATTTTTAGGCAATTTAGTCTTTTGAATCACTTGAATATAGAGCGCGCAGCCCAGCCAAGGAGCTCAAATTCTAAATGATATAATGCACATATATATGTTCCCGTATGAGCTGTCAAAGTGATTATTTCATCAAGTATCAAGTAGGCCTATTACCGTAAGTAGATTTGAATTCAAAGTGTCCCAACTTTTGACTTCACTGGTCACCCTAACGAACAGTGATTCCCAATTTCATGATAATGCCAGGTTTACTCTGCCTTGTGCATCAGATGATATAAAATATTTAAAAAGGAATTCTGATAGTATGTACATATGGTATGGTGACCTAAGTCTGCACATGTATGCATACAGTATCTGTGGGATTCGAATTAAAAGAAGATATGTGACGACCAATAACTTTACACCTGCAATACATCTATAGGCAGATATTCACTAAAAACTCAGAGTCAAAATGGTGAACTAGATCCATAACATTGGATTTCAATCTCGGTCATTTCATGTAAAACAGTAAAAGCGTCAAACTACAGCTTTTCTCGTCAAAATGATCCCTGAATCATGTAGGGTCTATGATTGAAGTGAATAGGTATGCAGACATATATGTACATTGGTTTTCAATGTGCAACTGACTAAAAGTGACAGAGTGGTCTTGAAGAGGAGGGAAAGAGGGGTTGATGGAATAAAAGTTTAATTACTGTTAATTTAGTGAAAAAAGTGGTGACAAATTTCACGACCAATAAATAGATTCTAAGAATATTGATTCATTTATATTGAATAGTTAACTGTCTAAAAGTGGCAGAGTGGTCTTGAAGAGGAGGGAAAAGAGGGGTTGATGGAATAAAAGGTTAATTACTGTTAATTTAGTGAAAAAAGTGGTGACAAATTTCACGACCAATAAATAGATAAGAATATTGATTCATTTATATTGAATAGCTATCTGTCTAAAAGTGGCAGAGTGGTCTTGAAGAGAAGGGAAAAGAGGGGTTGATGGAATAAAAGGTTAATTACTAAAGATTTGTTAAAACTAGTGACAATACCACGAACAGTGTAGAAAAACAAAATTAATAAATATGTTTTACATTCATGACGCTTATATTCGTTATTGATTTCGTATGTCCTACTCACTCAAAAGGTCAGGGGAGAAAAACAAACCACTAAATAAAATCAATATATCATAATTCGTGACTGTTTTCAAATATTACTGCCTAAAGGGGGGGACAAGTAAGCAATTCAGTGAATCAATGTCAGGTCATAGCTCACTCGATCGATATTTCGCTTGAATTTACATTGCCTGGGAGGATTGCTATGTCGACCAGCTGTTTCGGTTAAGTTTACGCATGTGAGCGTTTACTTCATTCATGGACTTCTGACTGGACTGTATCTATTGAAGTACGCTATGTAGGGACAGTGATTTTCCGTTTAAAAAAATTGCCTTTTCCGTTTCAGAAAATCTCAAATTCCGTTTCAGCATGTCAGAAAACGGAAATTCCGTTTCCCCATAGACTTTGTACACACGGAAAAATGACAATTCCGTTTACACATTTAATAGCAAAATCACAACACGCACACTCGCACTGGTCAAAATTTGTATCTGCTACTGTACCAACAACACAATAAAATCCGTTCTAATCGGATCTATGCGGGTGCATAAAATATTTCTACACACCCATTTTGCATGCATACATCCTCACCTTTCATATTATTAGCATTATTTCACGGTGAAATGATATTTCATCGATAATTTTGGGGGTTTTTGGACATCGTTATCATCAGTCAACGGCTATTGCCAATCCGCCATCTTGGATTTTAAGACCACGATATCGTGCTGTTACATCTTCAAACGTAGAGGGCAGCAACACACGACCGTGTAAGGAGTTGAACGATATGTGTGCATGTGAAGCCCAACCCGGCCGGCCGGGTACGGGTACGGTGCGGGGTACAATCGAGTGTGCTGATGTCAAGTGCAGTCACGATGTGTGAATTGTCATGATAGTAGCGAAGTGAGATCGTGTTTTCTGGGTTTTTTGGGCAATTTAATATTCTCATTTTGTTGTGATTTTGGAGTAATTTCTGTTGCTATTTCTGTGTATTTTGAGGGAAAATACGTTTTCCGTGATTTTCCGTTTGAAATGCCACTTTCCGTTTCAAAAGGCCCTTTCCGTGAATTCCGTCCGTTTTCCGCGATCGCGGAAAATCACTATCCCTAGCTATGTGATTGGTCTAAAGTTGCGCGTGCTCAATAGCCAGCGCGTTATAGGCTAATATTTTGTGTACTCTGCACATGTTGGTAAGTTGTGATTTGTCAACATTGCACACGTTCACTTTCTAGTGGCGTGACGTTCGCCAATCGCGTGACAAAATAAAAACATTGATTATTCATGAACCATTGCTTTTGATTCATTTATAAATTTTGCTCGAATTTTTGATACACCTGAACGATGGCATCAAGAAATCAAGAAATATTTGTTCTTTGGTCAGACATTCAAGATATTATTTGTGATGCTTCTAAGTGGCCGCGTAGGATAAGACGATATTTCTGGACAAAGAATTTGAAGCACTGGGAAAGGTGTTTAGTAGCAGCCTTTGTTTATATTAATGGATTGAATCCTGTCGTATTCATGGAATGGGTCAACTTGTATGGATATGTCGCGATCGTTCAGGTGTCTCTAATTTTGAAGCCCTTTTTTTACTATATGAAGGGGGCAGATCTTATAGGATTTATGCCTGGAATATGACAACTCGACGGTATGAAT
Organism: Lytechinus pictus; assembly: GCF_037042905.1. Taxonomy (NCBI): domain Eukaryota; kingdom Metazoa; phylum Echinodermata; class Echinoidea; order Temnopleuroida; family Toxopneustidae; genus Lytechinus; species Lytechinus pictus. The sequence goes on from NC_087246.1 coordinate 29,234,225, forward strand.
ATCTGAATGGTGAACCCAAGTATTATTAAAAGGTAAGATTTTTTCTTTTATGATTATATATTAAACTAATATTAGAAGGTCATGAATATTCATTATGTAACTGATTGCACTGAGGTAGGCGTGTTTTAAAATGTGAACAGATCGCGGGGCCATGCGTTAATCAATTCTATCCATTAATCATCCAACTGATTTCACTCATCACTGAAACGGCGAGCAAGCAAGTTGGTTTACGATGGCGTGGTCTAAGCGGGAGAGAGATCCATCACTCTTGGATATCCAGCATTTTCGGAACCCTTTTTCTTTTCATTTGTTGCTTTCTCAGACCGACACATTTTTGTAGAAGTGGCTCCAAGAGAAAAGATTAATTGCAAATCAAATATACTGCGATGTTTGTACGAGGCCTTGCAAACTTGTGAACTGTGCAAAGAGGAAGGGCGGAAAGATTTGGCGGTGCAGGGGAAGTGTGACATGGCCACACGAGCGAAACTTTTCTGTACACAAGTATTCGTTCTTTGAAGGGGTGCATTTTGATGTAAGGGAGATTCTCATCTTTCTCAGGGAATGGATACTCGGGTCCCCACTTCACAGGTGTGCAGTAGAGTCCGGAATGGACTACAAGAAATCGTCTGTTGATTGGGCCAACTTTCTCCGTGATCACTGCAGGAAATTTGTAAATGACCTGTATTACGAGAAGAACGAAAAGCTCTGAGGAGAGGTGGAGATAGATGAAAGTCTCTTTGGACGGAGAACGAAGTATCATCGCGGCGATCCCAGAGGATTGAAGATCTGGATCTTTGGGATGGTAGAGAGGAAAACCAACCGAATTATCCTCTATCCCGTTGAGAAGAGGGATGAAGAAACCCTGCTTCCCCTCATCGAATGCCACATCGAGAAGGGATCTACAATATATTCTGATGGTTGGCGTGCATACTTCAATCTCAACCAACATGGATATCGCCACTTTACCGTTGAGCATTCGGAGAACTTCGTCCAGTGATATCGTGACACAACAACGGGAGAGATAAAGATCGTCCACACTAAGATACCATTGAGGGATCGTGGAAAATTGCCAAAGATCATTTCCAAAAGATGAACGGAACGAAGATCACAACATTTGAGGGGCACCTTTGTGAAGTAATCTGGAGGAATAGAGTTGTGACGAACCATCATTCGATGATCCAGAGTTTCCTCAATCTACTTCGTGAGCACTATACTCTGCGGCGAAAACCAAACCTGGAAATCAAGGTGCCATTGTTTGACACATGGCATGCAGGCCCATCAGACAGACTCGTGCGGGAGGAGCCGTAATCCCAGCACCATCACCAACCAACATCGACAACGCTGGACCATCGACGGTACGTCAACGATCACCGTCACCGTCGCCCATTTCCGCCAACACCAAGCGCCTCCCATCGCCATCATCATCATCCCACTCATCCCCATCCCACTGCGGTCCAAATAAGATGGTTAGGAAGAAAGCCAAGACGACTACAACTTTACGCCACCCTGAAGGTTTTGTTCCTGTGGGGAAGAATGGCAAAGAAGTGAAGAAGAACATGAAATCTGAAAATCCATACAAGATGTCAAACTTTGTTCATCTTGAATGGTCGGACTCGGACAGTGATTTCCAATAATTTTGTTTTTATTCTCTCTCTTTGGATATTGGACTTGCAAATTCTGCACATTCAAACTATGCTTTATTCTGATTTTTAACAGGAATGAAAAGGAACGTTAAAACTGAACTTTGCATGGGATAAGACTGATCCAGACTACTTTTTAATTCATTTCACTACGGCAAGGATTGTCATCTTCTTATTTAGGTAAGTAAATTTCTCAATATTTAATGTCATATTACTTTGTTTAGTCATAGAAGTTGAAAATTAAATTTATGATGATAAATCATACATTTTGATTTGTTTGCACATCAGTCTTGAATAAAATTATGCAATTAACTTAATTCTTTTTCTAAAAAAGGTATTTTATTAAATTTTGATTTGCATGGATGCCCTCCCATTATTACAGAATAAATATTGCTTTCAGTTTGCTGAATAATGTAGAGAAAGTTAATCAGTACATGTTTACCACACTTAGCCCTAATTTATATAAATGCATTTTTAAATTTTTTATCAGGATTTCGACAAGAGAAGGAAATTTTGGCTTTTTTTTTTATTTATTCACCGTATAGACGGGATAAGATTGACTTATTTTTCACCAAGGCCCCAGGCGAGGCAACTTTGGTAAGTGAATTTCAATTTTTTTGAATAATTATATAGGAAACAAACATCACAATGTGTATAGCAACTTGTAAAATATTGACGACTCAATATACAAACAAATTAATACGATAATTCGATTTATTCAGTCTTAATTGATATAAATGCATTTCTTAAAACTTTTATCAGGATTTCGATAAGAAAAGGAGCTTTTGGATCTTTTTGGATTTATTCACCGTATAGACGGGATAAGATTGACTTATTTTTCACCAAGGCCCCAGGCGAGGCAACTTTGGTAAGTGAATTTCAAATTTTTCAATAAAAAAAATCACAATGCGTAGCAACTTGTAAAATAACCGACGACTCAGTATACAAATAGCCAATAATTTGATTTATTTAGTCATCTAAAGAAAGTAATTTGGAAATGTTTGGATGTCTCATAAATATTGCTTATGAAATCTTCGATCCCAGATTCTGATATTGTTTATTGGACTTACGTATTAACGATAGTTTATATTCTATGACTCTTTCTCTTTATCAGGATTTCATATGATAATATTCCCCAGACGGGACAGAACTTTGGAATTTATTTCATCAACATGTTCAAGGCCCCTGACGATGCTTCTTTATTTTGAATTTCGGGTAAGTGAATTTCTGATTTCCTAGATTTACTGAATAAATAACCTGCAACTATTTTGTGAAAATTAAAGGGGAATCCAACCCAAATAAAAACTTGTTTTTATAAGAAAGAGAAAAATCAGACAAGTTGATAGGTGAAAGTTTGAACAATATTGGACAAACAACAAGAAAGTTATAAATTTTTAAAAGTTGTAAATATTGGTAATCACTATACCTATGGAGACTTCAAATTGGCCGCATATGGGATGTCATAGTGATGTAAGGCAAGGACTACTCTTCTATGTACTCCAATACATATTATGGCTAAAATGTCATTTTTCCCAAAAGTTTGATTTCAAATTATATTTTTCTTTCATGAGGACATAAAACAATATACTACCTGGGTTATATTTAGATTACTGCCCCAGGGGAATGGGTACTTAGGAGAAAACCACAAATCCCTGATAATAAAGTACATGGCCTATGGGAAAGTTGTCCTTGCCCCTTGTCATAATTTACTTACCCTGTTGCCAATTTGAAATCTACATACTATTAGTGATCTCAATTTTAAAGCAGCTACAACTTTCTTATTGCTTGTCCGATTTCTTTCAAACTTTCACCATTCTGTTTAATTTATTTTTCTCCTTCCCAACACAACATTTTATGGCCAAGGCTGGATTCCCCTTAAAGTCATGCTTGGCCGAACAAACTACTGAAAAGGATCAATATCTCATCATCAGATTTATTTCATGAAGCGTCACTGACATCAAAGAAATGTCTTCTTTGCTTGAAATTTGCATTCTGGTTACACATGCATTGCGACACGCGTTAGAAAATCAATGTGAGAAGGAGGGGAAAAAGAAACTCAGGGGGCGGGGTTCCTATGTTTACCTGACATGATAGTGAATGTAGTGCAGTGAGAATGCCTTTGGCTTTACGTTGGCTGGGCGGTACCTAATCGTCAATGATTCACGTGCCTGCAGGATAGGTAGGGCGTGGCTTGACTCAACTTGATTCTTTGTGATTGGTTTTAATGTGCGCATGCTCACGTACGCACGCGTGTGTATGTACGTTGCTTGGAGAACCACCTTGTTATCCCGCTTGTGTGATGAAATCAGGAATGTCCCTGACAAGTTTGTGCCGCTTATTTCACTTGTAAGGGCTATAAACGACAAACACATATTCACCTTGTATTGCTTGACACCAACCAGATCGATTTATTTAGTCAGCTGAACCACCTTTATCTTTAAAAAAAAAGTTCTGTATTCAGAAGTTTAAATCTTAATTTTAGACTTGAATAAATAAATAAATGTCTTGAATTTCTTAAATAAATAAATATTTCTAAATGAATCAATATTCTTAGATTCTATTTATTATCCGTGAAAGGTGTCACCAGCTGTACATTTAAGCCTTGAAATCCCATAGCTGGTGACAGATTTTAAGAACAACAAATAGATCTAGCCCACTGTGAAATGGTAGCTCTCACTCTGTTTGTGGTTTTTTAAATAAAATTTTGAGAAGCGACTGGAAACATATTTATGGCTTGTCAAAGCATTTTTTGTCCCACTCGAAAACTATGTCCCGGAGTCACTGTCATGAGTGCGAGATTTGTGCGTAGTTCATTTCGCATCGAGAACAATAAAGTGCGGTCGAAATCCATTGAAACTCGTCGAAGCAAGTAAGCCATTCAATAGTTCGAAGATTTGTGTACGGGATAATTTGTGTTTCCAGTGACTTATAACACGATATGGCCTTATGTTTAGCTTTGTGGGGGTAACGTACACTGTAACTTAGATCTATCTAAATAATAAATAAACATACCGGTATTGCCTATTGGCATGATTGGATGACCAATTTTCGTGGGATGCATGGAAATATTGTTACTCGCTGAAGAACAATATTGGATTCATTCCACCTCATCCAATATTGTTCTTTAGTTTAGCTCGTAGGGTACAAATATATTTCTTCGCATCCCACTCAAGACAAGGCCATCCAATATTCCCTAATCCTAAATAATACACTTCGTCCTAATTTAATTATGGCAAGTTCCCCCAAGTCTGCGCAGTCCACCTTGTCTGCGCACACGCATATCTGCGCGATTCTAGTAAAACTTAAGAAGATACGCAACGAGCATGAGCTTTACACATGCAATACATAGACAGGTATTCATAAAAAATCCGACTCAAAATGGTGGAAAAATAATGAATTTAGGGCATTTCATGTGACGGCCTCAAAATGCAGCCTTTCTGAGTTTCTCATCAAAATCCCCGAATCGTGTGCAAAGTGAATGAGTGCGCAGACATTTAACTTTGTTACCTTTTTTTTTTCAATCTGAAAATGACTGCCGGCTGCCCAAGGCTTTCTTTCATTTTTTAATGAGAAATTTGGTACACTTACCGTACTCTTAATCTAAGTTAGGCCAACTTACAGTATCCGGCTTTCTATTTATCTACTTCAATTTTATGGGGTAGATTCTCTGACTCAGTGAGTCAGTCTCAGTACGGTATGCGTGCCAGGATGAAGATCACAGTCTCAGATCTAGCGAGGGAGAGCGCGCTGAGCGGACCGGCATGCCGGCCGAGCTAGCGCTAACCGGACCGTCCCGTCGACAACGCAGCATGCATGGCACTGTACCCAAGCGCAACTTCAACAGTTAGCCGGCCCGTCAGGTTCACTTTGTACAGTCGCCGACAGTCTCTGCGTGCGGCATGGATGTCTTTCGCCAACTCGGAGCTGGTGCAAAATTCGATTTGAAGAGATTCAGGAGTGATGCAGAAAAATTTCAGGTAAATTTTGCGTATAAATTACCGGTATCTACCAGAAAAATGTAGCCTAGCTCTTTCGAATTGACTAAATGAGAGCCCCCGGCCTATTATTCACTTGGCCTTGCAAAAAAAGAGTTGCGTGCCATTAGGCCCGGTACAAGTCCCACATGTAGACTTTCATGTAAGTAGCCTAGGCCACTCACACTAAGTAATACGATTACGAGGTCGAGGTTCGTATATATAGTCACGTATTGTATTACCGGACACTATTATGATTCCAGACGCGCATATTACTGCGTTCTAAAACAAATTCGTACCGTAAGACTTCCGCAATTCAATTTCACAGAGCAATACATAGAACAAGATTGCAAAAACAAGGCGAAAAATCCAACTTTTACCTAGCCTAGCCCTAGCCTAGGCCTAATTATCTCTAAAAATGACAGAAAATGCTTAAAATATCATATAACATAGTTTTGTTTTAACAATTGATATATTTTCTAACGGAAATATGGGCCTGATTTGCCGAATTTCAATCTCGTCCACTCCTTCGATCGAATGATGAGGTGTGGTGTATTGTGGGTGATCGTCGACGGCTAGTTCTCAAGGTACCCGTGCGCGAGGTTTACCGTGAGTAGAGCCGTCGATCGGGAGCGCATCGATAGAACTTGATGAGCGTCACGTTACGAACGCGAGCATATTATTATTGGAAAGTGCCATGGAACATCAAATGCAGCTAACAAGACAAAATAAAATACTGTAAGTTATCAAACACGAATTTATTACCAACATCTGCTCAGATTCGATATAAAAAAGCAAATAATACTTAGAATTTACTCATGATATGATATAAGAAGAAAAAAATCACAAAAAATTGTTCTTACATCATTATAATCAAGGATATCTTTACCCGTCCGGCGCGCGTCCGGAATCATGATGTAATTTGTCGCGCACGAAAATAATTGTTTTTCGTGGAGGGGTATGCGGCAAGTGCGATGCAAAGAAAATGGTTGGTAAATATAAAATAATTTTATCATATTCATAATTTTCATAATATTTGGAATAGCAAGTGTGAATTTTTCTTGATTGTATTTCCTCTAGTTGTCATTTTTAAAGCACTGAAATAAAGGTGTCCGGCAATAGGATACACTGCCATATATATACGAACCTCGTACACCGGACTGTGTTTGACCGTAGATTTGACCACTCTAGGCGACACCCCAATACTTACCCGTGTTAATAAACTGGGACTCCACTCACGCACATTTGGGCCGCCCTAGCTTGGAACTAAGCATCAATATCAATTTAAAATATATAAGTTATGTATAACCTATTTACTAGGCCTACTTTGATAATGTTTAATCGGTACTCACCAGTTCTTTTGATGTATTTTCTCAAGAATTCCCAAGGATTTGTCCCAAATCTTGCGACAAACCACGTCGCGGTAGACAGCTGTACATTCTTTTTTATTTATAAATAGAGCGCCCCTTACGATAGTTGTTAACAACGCGGCCAAATCGTTAGGTTTTTTGCACTATGTCCAAGGCATTTTTATTTTGTTTTATTTTTTACTTTTTAATAAATATTTTGTTAAATAGCGATTTTTACGTCAAATATTAAATTTATATCACAAAATATTTTTAATTGTAGAGATATATATAATATCATGCAATTATTTATTCTATATATATTTTATAATAAAATTTATAATTGTTGCGGTCTTTAAAAAAGGATAGTCGATAGATCAGGTGATGACTACACGTATCACGTGATCTGAAAATCAGCTTCATACCGCTTTGATCGCACTCGACGGTGACCGCACTGACTGGCAAGAAAAGATCGAAAAAGGACTCAAATGTAAGTTTCCCTTTATTTTATTAAATCTTAAGTAGAAATAATATGATATTTAATGGGCAATCTTTTAATAAATGATAAACAAACGAGAAAAAAAATCGTATTTAGGGAGTAATATCATACTTGGGTGCAGGAAACAGTAACGGTTCTACTTCTAACCTGTTTTTAACGCATTGTCGCCTATGAGGTCCATACATGTAATGTTTGGACCTCATTGGTACTAGGAGTGGATTTGACCGTGTTTGACCGTAGATTAGTAGTCGGCAAACATTGCTTCATTGCTGAAGTAATATTTGCCGAAACTCCTTCTCGCTACGCACCGGGGCTCTTTCCGGTAAGTAGCAATAGTCAATACATAACAAAATTATACATATGATATTTAACTCATTTCATTTAAAAAGAGCAAATTTCGCTTACCTCGGCCTAGCAAGTGACTTCGTTTGTCTCTTCTACAGAAATACATGGAAGCCCGTTGGTGGCGCTAATAAATTTCACAACCTTGATTCAGCTCCTCGGTAATTTTATAACTGTGTCTAAATTCTTTGAATGCGCAATTCTTATGATTAATTTACTAATTATGGGCACCAATAAATAAAATACCTTCAAAAACATAATTCAGGATAGACAGCTGGCAGCCGTCTGTTTCGAGGAGTTTTTTAACATTTTTTTTTTTTTTTATTCTCCTCGTACACAGACGGCTCGCTAGCGTGCAGCCACCATTAGGGGACTTGCAATGCGAAATCCCCCCGTCGGGGCTCTTCAATTTTTGTCTTTAATGAATAAAAATTTTGAAAATTAACGCGACCAAAATGCAAATTAATATTCCCTCTTTGCATTAATTGCCCAAAAACGGAGAAAAATCAAGTTAAAAGGAACAAAAACAGTGACTTATCTCGGCTGTCACGCAAATTCACTTCCCCGTTTTATTCGATCTTAAGTACATAAACATGGCCATTGAGTCCCCTGTACAGATCGCGCTAGAACTTCGGTCTCTGTATTTGGTGAGTGAAGCCAACGGAGTTCAGCTGAACAACCAACATAACAGAGACCGAAGCTTTTGGTCTAAATTCAGGATTACTATTGGCGATGATAACACTTTTGTTGCAATTAATTTAAAACGATGACTAATATAATTTTTTTTTTTAAATACACATGCCTGGAACGAAACCAGCAGTACAAGCAGTATTAACGAACGTCGGTAACGTCACGGTATAACAAAGTCTATACAATGAAAAGATTGGACACTTCACGGACTTCGCGTAATGCCTTGCGTCGATTTGCGTGTAAAATAGTGTAGGTTCCTAATCTTTCCCTTGTCATGTCTTTGATATGAATATAAATCGCGCGCCCTCTTTAGGCGAAAATTGATATCTACGCTGACCAAATTTTATCTCCGTGAAATCTTCACTAAAGATCAAGAAAATATACATATTTTTAAGAAAAAACTTCAAGGAGAAGTCACGGAAGGATCTAAATGATTCGGTAAGTGTCATAGCAGAATGTGAAATACCAGATTATTGGTGATATTTTATGTGGCTTCGCACGCGAGATGATATGAACCCATGGGTGGCCTAGGCCTAGTACTAGTAGATTAAAGTGTTCTAACAAACTTTCAGACTGAGTCCAGAATAAAAAGAAATAGATCTATTTCTTGATCAATTTGACCTCAAAATTGTGACTGAGAGACTTGCTAGGACATTTGTGAACAGTTACCGGTGGTGAGGTATGCTGGTAATCGACCGGTGCGAAACTGCATTTATACATTAGCGCCACTCACACTAATACGAGGTTCGTATATATATACGCATTAGCGCCTAACTTTCAACTATAGTATAACTAAGATCTAACTTGTTAAGTCAAAAGCATGTATGGAAATATGCAAAGTAGATGGGCATTTCATGTGAAATGTGAATAAGGCTGTAACCGATTTTAAATTAAAATCGGCTCCCGATTTTATTCGATTTTACCACAATAGGCGATCACCTTCCGATTTTCGATCATGCCCCTTGAACTTCATTGAAGGAAAAAATTGGCGTAGATTTAATTACAGTGCGCGATCGTTCAGAACATATTTCAAGATTTTTTTGAGGTGCTAGCTATTTAGAGGCAGGGTGCTTCATAACTTTTTTGAAGCACGTAAATTTTCAAATAGTTGGAAAATACTTGCCCGAATGTAGATTTCACTTGCCCGAAAAAAAAATCCTTCAAAACAAAGTTTTATTGCTTCAAAACAAGTTATAGGCTTATGGTTTTACATTCCATACCATTGACGGCTTTTTAATATATTTTTCAACATGAGTATTATTGATGTATACCTTGTAATTGTATTTCTTTTTTAAAAATAACTTTCATCTTCTAAAATCATGATAAAAAATATTGTCAATATGCTCCTAATCTCATATATTTTCCATGTACTTTGTAGGGGACTAAGACACAATAAAAAGGGAAAATCACTGAAAATAACCAGAGAAAGAAAAAAAGAAGAAGAAATTAAGAGGGGGGAGAGAATGAAAGAAAGAAAGAAGGAAAGAACAAAACAAAAAAAGAAAGAAGGAAAGAGAGAGAGAGAATGGCTATTGGAAAGAGAAGGGTAGAAAGAAAGTAAGAAAGAAGGAAAGAAAAAAAGAAGTAAAGAAAAAAGAAAAAAAATAGAGAAAGAAAGACTGAGGGGAAGACAAAGAAAGGAAAAAAGGAAAGAAAGGAAGGACTAAAGAAAGAAAAGGTAAAAGGATAGATGGAAGGAAGGGAAAATATGAAGACAGAAAGGAAGAAGAAATAAAGGATGGAAGAAAGAAAAAGAAAAGAAAGAAAGAACAAAAAAAAAGAAAGAAGGAAAGAGAGAGAGAGAATAGCCATGGGGAAGAGAATGATGGAAAGAAAGAAGGAAGGAAAGAAAGAAGTAAAGAAACAAGAAAAGAAAAAATATATAGAGAGAAAGACTGAGGGAAAGAAAGAGAAAGAAAGGAAAGACTACAGAAAGAAAAAGGTAAAAGGAAAGAAAGGAAGAAAGAAAATAGAAAAAGAAAAGAAAAGGAGAAGGATGGATGGATGGATGGAAAGAAGGATAAAGGAAAGAAAGAAAGAACGAGAGAAAGGAAAGAAGAATTAAGGAAGAAATGAAAGAAGGAAAGAAAGGAAGGACTAAAGAAATAAAAGAAAGGAAGAAGGAAAAGAGAAAAAGAAAAGGTGAAAAAAGGATGGATGAAAGGAAGGAAAAAGGAAAGAAAGAACGAGAGAAAGGAAGAAAGAAAAGGTAAAAGGATAGGTGGAAGGAAGGAAAAAAAGAAAGAAAGGTAGAAAGAACAGAAAGGAAGGAATGAAGGAAAGAGATGAAGGAAGGCAGAAAGAAAAATAAGGAAGAAAAGAAAGGATGGATGGGGAAAAAAGGAAGATCAAAAGAACGAAAGACAGAAATAAAGAAAATCAGAAAGAAAGAAGAAAAAAGAAGGAAGGAGAAAGAAAGAATGAAAGAAAAAAAGAAAGGAAGGAATGAAGGAAAGAAAAAAAAAAGAATTATAAAGAAAGAAAGAAAGAAAGGGATGAAGAAAGGAAGGAAGAAAGGGTAAAGAATGGATGGATGGAAGAAAGACAGTAACAAAGAAAGAATGAGGGGAAGGGGAATAGAAGGAAGGATTAAAGAAAAGGGTAAACAAAGGATTTGATTTGATTTGATTTATTGTTTCACATTCCACAAAAACATACATCTTGAACATAATTATGAGAAGATGACAAAAAATACATAGTTGTACAGTGTTTTACAAAGAGATACAAAATCGTGAAATATGAGGAACCTATTAAAAAGCAAAGCTTGTAGACATATAGGTTCCCAGAAGAAAATAATCAAGGATTAAAAACTCCTAACGCAATGAGGCGAGATAAATCAAATGTAGAAAAATAATACATTATAAAGAGTTCTACATGATAGTCACTCGAGCAAGGCGCTTACCCACTAGCGTACGATTGTAAAAGAAATATTTTCAGCCTACATTTAAAAGAATATAAAGAGGGCGCCTCAATTATATGGGTGTCTAAATTATTCCAAAAGGAAGGCCCTGTAAAAGTAAATGATTTAAGGGCAAGAACAGTGCGCACTGGGGAAATGTGGAAATTGTGTACTTGTCGAGTTGGGTAGGAATGGATTTCTTGATTTTGAACAAGCAAATCAGAGAATACACTCGGTAATTCCTGTCTATTTAGTTGATACATAAATATACCAACAAAATAATAACATAAATCTGTTACTTTCAATAACTTGTTTGAATAAAATAGCGGATTAGTATGAGCCAGAAAGTCAGAAGAAGAAATTATCCTCACGGCTCTTTTTTAAATTTTAAGTATGGATTCAAGTTTTGTCTTAGAGGCATTTCCCCAGGCTAAAATTCCATTATTCAGATATGGTAGCAATAGAGTAGAATACAATAATTTCAAAATGTGATGAGGAAATGAGGTTTAAGTTTATTAATTACTCCAAGATTTCTTGAGAGCAATTTACAAAGGTGATCAATGTGAACTTTCCATGATAATTTACAATCAATAAAGATACCAAGAAATTTTGTTGATTCAATTTGTTCTAAAACATTACCATTCATATAAACAAGACCTGGCAATGTGTGTAATGAGTTGCTAAAAACCATATAATGTGTCTTTTTTAAATTTAGGGATAATTTATTAGCTTGTATCCAATCACACACAGAGCATAATTCAACATTTAGTCTTTCAAGAAGGATTTGAGGATTGCTGTGTGTAAAAAATAAGCTCGTGTCATCTGCGAAAAGAAGAATTGATAATAAAGAGGATGAGTTTTGGAAATCATTGATGTATAAAATAAATAGCAATGGACCCAAAAGGGAACCCTGAGGCATGCCACATGCAATGTGCTGTACTTGGAGTTATTAATGACTACAAATTGAGTTCTGTTTATAAGGTAACTTCTGAACCACTCCAAGGCCTTTCCACAAATTCCATAATGGGAAAGTTTGTATAAAAGTATTTCATGGTTGATCGTGTCAAAGGCCTTGGAGAAGTCCAGAAAAATACCAGCAACATGAGATTTTGTATCAATTGCCTTGGTAACTTTATCGATTAATAACATTATTGCATGAACTGTTGAATGCTTTTTACGAAAGCCAAATTGTGAGTTAATAAAAACATTACAATTCGTAAGAAATTTTATTGTACGAGAATATACTGTTTTTTCTAAAATTTTGGAGAAAGTAGTCAGCAGGGAAATAGGGCGATAGTTACCCAATTCATCCTCTGAACCTTTTTTATGGATAGGTATAACTTTAACAACCTTCATTTTATTAGGGACAATACCACTCTGTAGAGGATGGATGGAAGGAAGAAAGAAAAGAATGACAAAAAGAAAGACAGCTCGTAACAGAAAAATGAACAAAAGGATTGAAAGGAAGGAAATTTAAAGAAATAAAGTGAGATTGAAAAGAAGGAAAGATTGAAAAGAAAAGAGGGAAAGATAAGCAGAAAGAAAGAAAACAGAGAGGAAGAAAGCTCAAACTATCCAGTCAGAAATAGAGAAAAAAAATTATCAATTTCTTTTTGGCTAAAAAAATAGTCACGAGAGAAACCAATTCAAGTTTATCAACATACACACAATGGGACTTCATTTTGAAGCAATACAGAAGCAATGATTTCTTCTTTTACTGCTAAGAAATGACAGAGTTACCCCAATTTTTAGGAAATATGGACATTACAAGAGTTTTCATTGGTAAGAAATTTGAATTTTGACAGTTCTGTAGGAGATTTCTTCCAGTGCAAACTTCGTTCGTCGATAGAAACTCAACTACATGCATACGGGCTGCGTGGATGTGGCCAGGCGCTAGCTAGGTACTAGTATGCTAGACTTACATGCCATTGATTCTGTGTGTGAGGGTGTGTGTGTATGTGTCTGAGCTGTGTGTCTCTTGCACAAAATCGCGCAAATTTTGCAATTCGAATCATGACTTATAAACTTTTTTGAAAGAAGAAAATGATATGGCTTTTTTGTCTCTATTTCTTTTGTATACCGGTAGTCTTCATGGTGAAATATGGGGAATGTTTCTGAAATATTTTTATATGAGAATTTTGCTTGCCCGAATCGAGCAATTACTTTTTGTCTTTGTTTCAAAACATTTGCCCGACTCTAACTTTACTTGCCCCGGGCAAGCGCTTATGTCGCACCCTGTTAGAGGTCGCATTAATCAGTGAGAAAGACTTATTATCTCTTAAGATGTTTACAAGGATATCTTCTCTTCAACCTCGTGGTGATAGCGGACAACGCCGTGAAATTTTTAAAGGTCGTATTACTGACGGAGATCACTGCACTACTCTCTTACATCGTTTATGATGATAGACATCTTCTCTTCAACCTCGTGGTGATAGCGGACGCCGCCGTGAACTTTTAAAGTTCGTATTACTGAAGAAAATCATTGCGTTACTCTGTTACCTCCTTTATGATGACAAACATCTTCTCTTCAGCCTCAATTTATTTGTCCTTGCAACTTCGTCGTGAGATGCTTCTTTTATATTTCTTCTAGGATATCAAAAGATAGTAATAAATTGATTTGAAAACGCTAGCTCCTCAAAACATTTTAATAACATGTTCCGAATCATCGCGCGACTTCTACGTTTTAATTGCATTTGCGACTTTAAGATGATGCGTCGTACGAGATCAAGAGATTATTCCATTAATTCTAAATCGCTAGCACCTAAATATACTTATAAATGATGTCCCGCCGATCGTTCATTGACCTGTGATCTATGAGAATTATTTTCATTTTATTTTCCTTTGCGACTTTGCTCGGAAGATGCGTCATTCGTTTATCTTTCTAATAAAAATCACTCGGTTTATTTTAAAGCAGTAACACCTCAAAACCCTTTTAAAACATGTTCCAAACGATTGCGCATGTTGGTGACTTCCATTCCAATGCAATCGTCTTTGTGACTTTGTCAGGAAGATGCGCGCGACCGCAGACAAAATTTTGATGTATTTCTTTTTAAACATCGCCAATTCGATTTTAGAAGCTTAACTGCCGATCTGAGTTTTGATCCGATTTACAACATAAAATGTGAACTGAAATTTCACAAAAATTTAACTAGGACTAGGTCTAGTAACTCGAATAGATGATAGATCTAGAGTAGACTAACTATTAGAAAGTGCCCAAATATCGGACACTTAGATCTAAGCATAATTGGAGTGGACTAAAACCAAAATACAATCATTGAATCAAATAAAAATCATGTGTATATCTAATTCCGTAGTACAAATGTTGAATATATTATTATTAATGTCATAACAGAAACAGAATTGAAAAAAATATGGTAAAGTGCCCAAATATCGGACACTTAACTTTAATTGGACCAAAACAAAAATACAATCATTGAATAAAATAAAAATCATGTGTATTTCCGTAGTGCGAATGTTGATTAATGTCACAAAAAATAGAATTGAAAAAAATATGGTAAACAGAAATTATTTACTATCAGAAGCTCGTTTTTTGCCAAATATCGGACTCAGTTTCCAATTATCAATTTTGGCGATTTAAATCGCGCTCTAAACCCCAAAATAATTGCTTGATTGTTGAGAAAATAACTTATACTACTACTAACTACTATCAATAATTTATATAGAAATCAGTAAATAAAAATTATTTACTTACCAAACGGACCTCTTTCGGCTCTTAACTTCAGACCTCTTCGCTCAGCTGCGCGCGATTTTGTTCTGAAAATGAGCGTGCGTGCGTCAACACACATTTCCAGTTCAATCAGCTGATATGTCCGATGTTTGGGAGAGTGCCATATTTGGAAGGGTGTCAAATTTCCTGCCATGGGGAACTCCCACGGTGGCTATTGCAGACTTTCTTGCGATAGATCGAACATGTGCGATCTTGGCGGCGATATTTCCGGCGAAAATCACTTCCCTTTTACCTCCATACGGTAATTAGTGAGGGTCATAAGATCTTTGGAAGTCAAAATCATAGAATTTACCCCTGGAACTCTCAAGGGTTCTTTACATGCCGCCACGCACAGAAAAATTAAGCCATAGAAGTCGTGTGTTGTGGATGCCAGAAGTGGCGTCGCAGCACGCGCGGCCCACTAGTTAGAAATCCACTGCCGAACGTAGTTCTTGCTGCGAGATTAGTTTACTAATAGTACCTCGCAGTAGTGTGAGTGCCCCTGGAATATTTTTTTGAGCAGCAACCTGGATCTACTGTAGCCTTGAGGACATTGTGATGATATTTATTAATATTTTGACAAATACTTCTTCATCACGAAGCCTTGAAACCCTTGCCATCTAGGCATATAAGCGAGACTTGTCAACAAAGATGGAGTTCCCTAGGAAATCCATCTTTGAAGATAGAAATCACGTAAATTTGTTTGATTTCATTTATCTATACACCTTCATACGCCTAATGCATATGAAGGTGCAAAACAATAGTTACCGTAGTAAAAATGTGAAAGATCCCTCGATCCATTCCGTAAACACCGCACATACAATAGGCTTGACCCTTGAACCGCTTCGTTATGACGTAGCTTCGATGAGCGATGTTACAAAATGCCGTTTTGAAGAACAGTATATAGATGAAAATTATTATTTAACAAATAATAAAATTTGAAACTTGATTATAAATATTATAAATAATTATTATTACAAATTATTTATAATCAAGTTTTAAATTTTATTATTTGTTAAATATGGAAAGTTGTTTCGCATGTCTCTTCTACAGAAATAAAGGAAGCTCAATGTGGCGTTAATAAATTTTGCAACCTAAATTCAGCTCGTTGATAGCTTTATAACTGTGTCTAAATCATTGTGTGCACAATTCCTATAATTATTTGATAAAATATGGGGACCAATAAATGCAATACCTTCGAAAGCGAATTATTATTGTTGATGATAAAACTTTTTTGGAAATCATTTAAATAGGGACAGTGATTTTCCGCGATCGCGGAAAACGGACGGAATTCACGGAAAGGCCTTTTGAAACAGAAAGTGGCATTTTAAATGGAAAATCACAGAAAACATATTTTTCCTCAAAATACACAGAACAGCAACAGAAATTACTCAAAAATCTCAACAAAATATGAATACTAAACGGCCACAAAACCCCAGAAAACATGATCTTACTTCGCTACAATCATAAGAATTCACACATCGTGACTGTACTCTACTTCATCACACTCGATCGTACCTCCCTCGCGCCCGTACCGTACCCTGCCTTGGCCGGGCGCGGGCCGGGATGTGTTGAGCTTGTCAAAAACATTCACGCACACATCGTCTGATTTCAACAACACAGTTGTGTGTTGCTGCCCTCTACGTTCGAAAATGTAACAGCACGATATCGAGGTCTTGAAATTCAAAATGGCAGATAGGCGAAAATCGTTGACTACTGAAAACGGTGTCCAAAAAACCCCAAATTGACGATAAAATTTCATTTTACCGTAAAATAATGCTAATAATGTGAAATGTGAGGATGTATTCATGTTAAATAAAAAATTTTGTAAAAATATTTTGTGTACCCGCATAGATCCGATTAGAACGGATTCTACTGCGCTGTTGGTACAGTGGCAGATACAAATTTTGACCAGCGCGGGTGTTGTGATATTGCTATTCAATGGGTAAACGGAATTGTCAATTTTTTTGTACACAAACTCTATGGGGAAACGGAATTTAAGATTTTCTGAAACGGAAAAGGCAATTTGTTGAAACGGAAAATCACTGTCCCTATTTAAAGCGAGGGTAAATTTTAAAAAAGTTGAAATATTCTACGTGACTTGAACGAAAACAACAGTACGAGCGAGCCATTGTTCATTTCTCAACAAACGATCCACCAAAGTCTATACAATGAAAAGACTGGACAATTTGCCGACTTTGCATAACGCTTTGCATCGATTTGCGTGTAAAATAATTTTAGTGCAGGTCTTTCCCTTGTAGTGTCTTTGATATTAATTGGGCGCCCTCTTTAGATGAAAAGAAACAACGCAAAAAAGAACATAATTTTTTCCACCCAAAGTTTTTTTTAGCTGAGGGAATGAGCTGATGTTAGAAGCCCATTTGTTTTGTGTGTGGATGACGACAAAAATCCTTATAAAAAAAAAATGTAGAGGGTGAATTTTTAAAGTAGACGGTGAAAAGGGTGAATTTTTAATGAGGAATCTGCTTATTACACTTCCTATCTATTTTTCCGCCAAAGAGCAACTGTAAAGAAAGGAAATTTGTTTCCCAAACTAGAGACTGTCTCCTAATTTTTTTTACAAAAGTCTCTGATATTGGAGATAATCTCCCACATGGGAAACAGTCTCCCTTATTGGCCGTGCGCCTCTACTAACGGAAATTGAGAGTGCTAAAAATAGATTCACCCTACCCTCTATTTTTGTACCGTCTTCATATAGTCTTATTAGGAAACCTGATATGTTTACAACGACAAGCACACTCGATTGGTGTCAGCACTTACAGGTGAATTGGATTTCTTGTGTGGAGAAATTATAAATGAAGACAGGGATGATCGTCAATTGTAGGCCCCGTCTTACAAAAAGTTTCCATTGATCCAATCAGTCGCAACTATGGAAAGCCAGCAATTTCAACATCTAAAATTACATACTTGTTCAAAAATATTTTCTAGAAATGATGTATATTCATACATTCACTGTTTTCTTGACAATTCCTTATGCCTCTCTTTGTTTTCAAAGGACATTGAGCAAATTTCCTAAAGAAAAATTATGGCATTGATGGATTTCCATATTTATTTCCAGATTGATTGGATCAATCGTAACTATTTGTAAGACGGGGCCCAGGAACTCTTTGATCTACTGGAAAAGGCAGTGCATACAGATGCAGCCACATGTGTGTGGTTGTATCCAATACACATTAGAGTTGATACTGCCACATGCTGCTGTTGGTCACTTATCCTATACTACTTATTGATATAAACTCGTCCCCCAACAATCAGTGCCCATATCAACATTAAATCCCTTAGAATTTGCCCCATTCCCCCTATATTTCACATTTTCATTTTTTCAAAATTCCTAACTTCATAGATCTAGACTATTATGAAATGCCTACGTGTAATGTGCCCTAAAAGGCTGAAAAATAGGGGATAAAAACTCACCGATTTCTCCTTGCGTTCTCCACACTCCAGCTCGTCTAATGTATGGTGACAAGAATGACAAATATGCAACAGGAAACAATGCACTTGAGTCTCTATCTAGGAAACTCAATATTTTTATTTTTACACATTACATTTTTTCAACATAAAACAAAATAATCATAAAGAGTAGTTCATCATTGCATTATTAAAAGCCATCATGATTCGATATTAAATTAAATTTTATCAAGATGCTAGCGCTACCAATGTTATTCTATGCAATAAAGGAAAGAAATAAAATTGGTTAACTAGGAAAAGACTAGCATGATTTTAGGTCCCTGAGTTAGGAGCCCTGAGACTCGGCTATTAAGCCAAAGGTGACACATAGAGATGTATACTAATTACGCTAGAGTGCGGAGTCGCCATAGGCGCGCGTACTTAACGTCTGTGATTGCGCGGAGCATGGTCGGCCATTGCTCGATAGGTCTAGATTCGCAAAAGTACCCGGATGTACCCATAGCTCGTACGTTGTAACGCTGAGAAAAGGGATGCTGTCTCCGGCTTTTATCTTGAAGAAAGGAATCCAACCTCATTACAATTAAAAATATGAAAGACAAATTGTATCTCAATAAACTATTAGTGTGATTACATGGGAATTCTGCTATTAATTTGTCTTTTTATCTGGATTCTCGGGATGAAATTCTCTATACAGTGTATTTACGATTACCTGCCACTGATGCCTGTTAGGCCTATAGATAATAACAGTATTGATAATATGACATATCTAAGTAGAAAAAAATAACACATACAACATTAAAAGTAAATTTTGACAATCATTTCAAAAGACAGTGAATTAGCCCATCTTCTCCGGACTTCCCTATCTTTGGCTTTAATGATACATCATCCTTTGGGCTTTTTTGGCACATGCCTTCGTCCACATGATTCCGTGTTCTCATGACCAATTTTTTTATGATGGATATAATTTTGTAAATTTAATTTATTTCAACTCCATTCGTTTCACTTCACCTCAATTCATTTTTTTTTCATTCAAACATAATACAAAGTAATATATATCGGATAGGCTCTACAATTTTACAGGTGAATATTCTTATCTCGTAAAAAAACCAGTTGGCCTGTAAATTGAGCATCAAATGACCAACTGCATGAAACTTGCATTAATTTGTATGAAGTATATACTAGTTTGTTTTAAATGTACAATAATTTGTATAAGCGTTTTGATCTTTGATTACTATTTTATTAGCAAGTATAGAGTATTTAAAGGGCATCTTATTAATTTTACATCATGGTGAGCCTCCCGTTACACCATCAATGGTAAAACTATATTGGGTTTTCAGTGCACTTGTTAATTTTTTTTTCTCATAGGAACATGATAAATTCCCTAAATCTGCAGGCCTATATCGCACCGAAAATGAAATTGTTCAAAAATTTTTGCTTTTAATACCCTTCTATTTATGTTAGAATCGGTTTATTTTATTCGCTTTTTAGGGGATGGGGTGTAATTAAAGGGACATACGCACCCGGAAGAAAATTCACAATCAAAATAAAAGTATACAAGTACAGGGGGCTCGACTGGACCCCTCCCTGACAGGTATCACTTGAGGTTAAAATTAGGATCACTCAACAGCCAACAATAATTGTATTATCTTATTCCAAGTATTTATCAGTTTTACGATAGGCCTATTATTGCTTAATATGTTTGGTTTTTGTACTCACAATTTTGCAAAACTTTTGTATTTTAAGTTTTATTAGGATTGCAATAGATGTATCTCAAGATATTTGTTATCAATTGGTTTTATACACTCAGTTGTAGTAATAATATTCTTTGTAGTATAGTACAAATTATAATTATAACTCACTCCCGCTCTGTTTCTTCTCCTCTCCTCCTTCTTCCATACCTTAATTATTATTCGATCCTTGATTTGTTCACATAAGTGTCAAATCAAAGGATTAAACACCAGCGATATGTCAACAGAGTATTTCAGCCGATCAGTATATTATTTCAGCCGGGGGGGGGGGGGGGGGGGTCAAGTCTAGATTTTCCAGAAAATCAAAGAGAAACTCTTTTATGTTGCGTTAAACACGCATTGTAATTTGTTTATCATGTTATTTGCAAGGCAATACTGTAAACATATTAATTCCCCCCCATTAGGCCTCCTGTACATTACAAAATTGTACAACTGCATGCGCGTTTTTGATATGCAAATTTTGCTGTCAACAAACTTTTCTACATTGATTTGCACGTAAGAAAGTAATTAAAATGATCTGATGGTTGCCATCATTGTAAATCTAAATCATATAACTTATAGATTCATCAATTAACTGGACCAATGCGTAAATCATTTTCAAATACTATCAATAAAAAGTAACTTTATGACTCACGAGTTATTGTGATGACGGTTACATCGACATAAATCCATGGGGAAAAGGAGTTATGCCCATATGATTTCTATGGGTAGATCTATATACATGTATGTATGGAAAATAAATTATAACAAATATTCTAAAAAATGAAGAAATAAATTATCAGCATCATGGTTATTATGAAACTACTTGAAAAAATGCAATTGTGTTTTTTATCAATATTGTGTCTAAGATCAGGCGCAGATCCAGGATTTTCCAAAAGGGGGAGCCGGGGGTGGATAATTCAAGGGGGGGGGGTACACTTGTGTTTTAACGGCATTTAACATTACAAATTTTAACTGTGCCTCTCAAAATTGGGGGGGGGTACAAGCTGGCTCTGCCCCCTCCCCCTTAGATCCGCCAGTGTCTCAAATGCATTAGACACTGTTATATGGCCTGTAGGCCAAGTTAGGCTTTCTTGAATTTCTGAGGTCAACTTGAACACCATGTTAAATTTGTTAATCAGGACTCCCTAGAACAATATGCCCAGGCCTACATGTTATTTTTAATACTCATCCCTTCCAAATCATTAGAAAATAACAGTCACATTAGTGTATCGAAATGTTATGACCAAAACAAAAACAATTGGGGATGTCTATCATTGGCCTGTATAGGCCTATTATGCGCTATTGATATTCCTATATATAGGCATTTTTGTTCTCAGTTTCGTTAGATTTTTTGTTAATTTAAACTGTAATTCTGTACATTTAATACTATTTAACTTTTCCATTTGCTTTCGCGCTCATATGTCACCATTTTGTTCCGTTTCTGTGCTATCACAGTACATGGCCCATAGGTACTGTACGCGCATGGCAGGCTGCGAAGACCTATCGAGTAATGGCGGCCGGTCTCCGCGTAATCACAGCGATTTGACGAAGTACGCCCTCTAGCGTTATTAGTATACATGTATATCTCTATGAGGTGACATGACATGTTTTTATTTTCCAAGCTTGTTCCCATGACTTACTAACTCGTTCCCTCAACTTATACGCCTAACTTGTTCCCACAAGTTACTAACATGTTTAATACGTTGAGAGAATGATTTTAAACTTTCGAGAAGAAACACATGTCAATATAAATGGGGTCCATATTTTTTTATTGCCTGATTAAAAAATAAACACAATGATCCTGGCTTGTTTGATTTTATAGGACATGTCATAATTTGATATCCAATTCATAGTGTTATTTGCAATTGGCATTACTTATTTTTGTAATTTGATTTGACAAATAAAATTTAAGTGAAAATGTCCTCCATTAAATTTGATAGTGAGGGTCCATCACATTTCCTTGTGAAAGCTAACAGTTGAGTCTTTAAGAAGCATTTTTGTCTCACCTGCATAGCAGAGTGAGACTATAGGCGCCGCTTTTCCGACGACGGCGGCGGCGGCGTCAACACCAAATCTTAACCTGAGGTTAAGTTTTTGAAATGACAGCATAACTTAATATGTATATGGACCTAGTTCATGAAACTTGGCCATAAGGTTAATCAAGTATTACTGAACATCCTGCATGAGTTTCACGTCACATGACCAAGGTCAATGGTCATTTAGGGTCAATGAACTTAGACCATGTTGGGGGAATCAACATCAAAATCTTAACCTAAGGTTAAGTTTTTGAAATGTCATCATAACTTAGAAAATATATGGACCTAGTTCATGAAACTTATACATAAGGTTAATCAAGTATCACTGAACATCCTGCATGAGTTTCACGTCACATGACCAAGGTCAATGGTCATTTAGGGTCAATGAACTTTGGCCGAATTGGGGGTATCTGTAGATTTACCATCATAACTTTAAAAGTTTATGGATCTGATTCATGAAACTTGGACATAATAGTAATCAAGTATTACTGAACATCCTGTGCAAGTTTCAGGTCACATGATCAAGGTCAAAGGTCATTTAGGGTCAATGAACTTTGGTCAAATTGGGGTATTTGTTGAATTACCGCCATAACTTTGAAAGTGTGTTGGTCTAGTTCATAAAACTTGGACATAAGAGTAATCAAGTATCACTGAACATCCTTTGCGCATTTTAGGTCACATGACCAAGGTCAAAGGTCAATGAACTTTGGCTTAATGGGGGTATCTGTTGAATTACCATCATAACTTGGAAAGTTGATGGATCTTTCTCTTGAAACTTGGACATAAGAGTAATCAAGTATCACTGAACATCCTGTACGAGTTTCAGGTCACATGATCAAGGTCAAAGGTCAATGAACTTTGGCCACGTTGGGGGTATTTGTTGAATTACCATCATATCTCTATAAGTGTATGGGTCTAGTTCATAAAACGTAGAAATAAGAGTAACCAAGTATCACTGAACATCTTTTGCGAGTTATAGTAGTTTTCAAAATCAGCACTGCTGCTACATTGTATATTGAATCGCGTGATGCAGGTGAGACGGCCAGAGGCATTCATCTTGTTTTTTTAATAATGCAGATTATAAAACCTACTGGGAAGCAGCTTCCACAACAGGACATCATTAAAGCTTTGGATATCTTTGGAAACAACAAAAGAAGCTTGGATGAAACACATAAAAGAAATGCCACAAAGAAACAGAAAGGTATGTACATCTTTCCTCATTGTTTTTTTTTTATACAGTGTATTCCAAGGTAACTAAAGTTCAAAGGTCAGCTTTGTCAAGAATGCATGGTTTGTTCTTGTGAATGTTTACTTCAATAGAAAGTACATGTAACTCATCAACTTTAATTTTACACCTTGCTTGCATCATGATTGTCACAGATGGGCAATTCTGTAAAATAATCAACCTTTTTGTACATCCGACCCCCATTTTTCTCAATTTTTACTCACTTCATAAACTGACAAAGTCTTGATCATTTGTGCCACCAGGCACACTTTGGAATGCTCTGCTATGAAGTCTGGCTCCATTAGAAATCTCCCAAACAACTGCCATAAAGTAATTGAAATGCCCTTTAAATTTCCATATTCAAAAGTGGCTCAATTCACTCATTTGCAAGTATTCAAAGGGGCTTGGGACTTCTTGCTTCAGGTTTCGTGAAGTGGACAAGTATAATTTCAGGTTACTAATTCTGTACTGAGTCAAGGTCACAGGCAATTCAGATTATTAATAAGAACTTATATCTTTTCATTAATCAAATTAATGAAAAATAAGTTTCTTAGTCTTGGTATTTCAAAATTTCTTTTTATTGCAGTTTCTGCTGGTGAGACGGTTAAAACAAGTGAACATGATAATTCTAAAGGGTCTGGAAGAACTGAAAAGGTAAGAATATTTGAAAATATTCAGGAGGCAGGATGGTAGTTGAGCCTGATCATTTAAAATTGACAATTCGTCCATACCAGATACTACCGGTATAATCCTACATGTATGTAGAGAGAATTTGCTCAACTTACATGTAAGTCATAATACTAAAATTGTTTGGTTGGTCTACACAGTGAAAATCAGCAAAAACGGTACATTTCTAGAAAGCACTCAAAATTATGTTTCTAATTTTAAGAAGGATAATTTTTTATATTGATATTGCTGTGAAGTCTTCTCTGAAATCTCAAATTTTTGTTCATGCATGACTGAACACTATCATTTTTTGCGTCCAGGATAGGGCTGTTATCGATAACGTCTTTATCGCTAGTCTTGTCGATAATTGCTTGTTTTTGCCACTTAGCAATATCGATAACCTTTCTCTCGTTGTCGATAATACCCGCTATAATATGTAGGGATACAGTGATTTTCCGCGATTTCACGGAATTCACAGAAACAGCCTTTTGAAAGTGGCTTTTCGAATGGAAAATCACAAAAAACTTTTTTCTCCAACTGCACAGAACAGCAACAGAAATTACTCCAAAATCTCAACAAACTACAAATACTTATGAGCCACAAAACCCCACAAAACACGATCTCACCCCCACTTTGCTAGACAATCCAAACATCTTAACTGCACTCGACTCAGTCTATTCAATCAAATAAAAAGCATCACTCACAAGCGCAAGCTGAATTTTAGCAAAGTACCAACTAACGTAGAAGGCATGCAGGACATGGCCGTGTGTTGCTGCCCTCTACGTCTTCCATACGCAGAGTATGTTTTGAAAAAGCACTAATCTGAGCGCAGACTCAGGTATAGGGCTAATACACACAAACTCCAGTTTCAGTACATTTCAAAATCTGCCACAATAACAAGGAACATCATTAAAATTTCAATTGGTAAAAGCATTTAACCGCTTGCACCAAATAAAGTTTTGTAAAGTACTTGTATATGTTTATTCAGAATTAATGAATCCATTAAAAAAAAATCAATGTCAACTGAACTGGATCATGGTGTGCAATACTTCAAAGTCATTTTACTGATAATACACGGATATACTGATGGACAACCTGAAAACTTCTCATAGAGTTTTG
This sequence comes from Lytechinus pictus, assembly GCF_037042905.1. NCBI lineage: Eukaryota > Metazoa > Echinodermata > Echinoidea > Temnopleuroida > Toxopneustidae > Lytechinus > Lytechinus pictus. Next base: position 29,259,547 of record NC_087246.1, read on the forward strand.
AAAAGTTTGTGAAACACGGTGAAATATAAAAATCAAACAATACATCCTTGTTGGAAGCCAAACAATAGAAACATGTTCATCAAAACGTGATAAATCATTGTTTTTAAGGTCTGGTGACATAGGTTCCTTATTAGTGTTTGCCCAGCAACATGGCTGCTTGTGACGTCATGTGAGAACGCTCTATTGCAGAAAAGACATACAATTATGCTATCCTTGAACATAAAGAACATCTTTGTATAATTATACAAACTATGGACTAAAAGATGCCCATTTTTTCACTGCTTCTGTATTATGGTCTGTGTGACTGGATATGAATGAACCATTTATGGTTAATTTTGGCATCATCCTACATTTGACAATTAACATAATTATGGCCAGCATATTTTCCACACTTTCCACACTTATAGGACTTTCGTGGAATTCTTATCCCTTTGTGGGCACGATAGAGGCGTCTATTGTTCCTACGCATGATCTGGACTAGAGACTCAACACCTTTTTGATGATTACATGTACATGTAATACCTCTAAAGTACTCTGTTGTTGTCATATTGTTCAATTTTGCTAGACCCTGAGCGTTGAATATATGGAAAGAACGTAAACCTTTCTATGATATCAGCCGCATGTACTACAAAGAGATGCATGTGGGGTTGCTATCTTCAAAGCGCAAGCAGCTACCACTCAACCAAGTCAGTTCTTAGCTTTGTCAGCTTGGCAGGTCTGTCAGGAGACATGGCCTCAGCCGTCTTGAACGACCGAACACTGTCATATAGAACCCTATACCTACGCCATGCATTTACAACTGTGCGTCCGTGTGCATGAGTATTTACAATTGCTTCTATGTCATCCAAGAACTTCTCAACTGTTTGTTTTTCGGGTCCTCTTAATAGATCCCGGCATTTGACCGTTTTTGCTTCTTTGTCATATGCCAAAGGGGTACCACGCACCCCTGCTTTTTTCAAGATGTCTTCCATTATCGCACATCTTGTCATTTTTTTCAGGAGCAAAACATCTACCCACTGATCCAATTTCTTGCAAGTCGAGCTCGTTGATCATTTGCATGATCTTTTTCATTAACCTGTCTGTAATTCTAAGATACATGTGCAATGTATCAAAAACTACATACTCCATTGCGATTGACTTGAATATAGGATCTCGTACACCGGAATGTCCCTTCTCACCAATTCTCCTAGCCTGTGCGGTTAGAAGAAACTTGTAATCGCCTGATAAATGATACCTAATAGTGTACTTCACCTCGTCAGTTACAAGACTTGTGAAGGATGATACATCCTGCACCAAGTGTTCTTTCTATTGACTATATTTCTCTTCATCGCAAAATATCGCTATGGGACAATGCCCACTAGCGAAGGTTGCATTGGCTTCATTGTTGAGAACAGTACATGTGACATTCACATAATTACTGCCAATGGCCGACCACTGTGACATCTCCAGTTATCTTTACATCTACATTCTGATTTCCTTTTCCGAGTATACCCTCGTCTACAAGATATTCTATTTCTCTCTTCAAAAGTACCTTTACATCTCTTTGAACTCCTGGGTTAGATGGCTCAGTTTTGGACAAAGGGATATCTATTTTGGATTCTGTGAGTGTCATGTGGCTTTTTACTTTTTTGAGATTCGGGATATCGCTAATACACGCTAGTGCATTCCAAGACTCTTCTGAGATGCCATGAGCATCCTTTACCAGCACAGCGAGATTTACCCTTTGTAATATTTCCTCTTCATAACATCCTGTCATACTACAAAACTCTTCTTGATCTTCCATCAGAGAAATATCCTTCAGTTCTCCACTATTTGTATCTCTTACGGTAATACTGGTCCAACCTGTTCATGTTGGACCAGTAAATACCCAGTTTTACCCATTTTTACTGGTCCAAACCTATAATTCACTGGTCCCCAAAATAAAGAAAAACCTAAAAGAGACTTTAGTTTATTTTGCTGCCTTTTATTGCTTATTGTTACCCCCCCCCCCCAAAAAAAAAAAAAACTAGTGAAAAGTACACAAACACACACTCCAACATAAATCATGAGAGCCATTTTTTGAGACTCCAGAGCCATTTATATGATTAACAAAAGAGAAGAAAATATCATTTGTATCAGTTTGATATATTCTTATACTGGTCATGTCGGACCAGTAAATCTGGCTATTTCTGAAAAGCTACTGGTCCGACATTAATTTTTACCGGTCTGGGACCGTCAGACCAGTGCCAGTATCACGTGCTGTTTTACATGAATTCCCCACGAATCAAGAAAATGTAACCGCGCCTGACACTCTTCTGTGAGATGCACTAAGAGTCTCCTACATGTAGCATGTCTCCTTGAGTACTGTTCTTTTCTCGTTCATGCTGATCGTTTGCCTGATTGTCTATTTCTAAGTAACATAAGAGAGATGCATAGCACATTTCTTGTACTTTCTCTTAATGAATTCAAGGCGTTCATTCCTTTTTCAAAACTTTTTCAAGCTGTTTCATACCTGTCACTTTCTCATTTTGTTTTTTTCAGTTTCTTTATAGTATCAAGCAGACCTTTTAACTTGATGAATCAAACTGCATAAAAATATGAAAATGGCATTAAACAAGTGTAAAAAGTCCAAAATCAGACAAAACTTCAACTGTAGATCCAAACACAACCCAGTAAGAAACCCTTTTTGGTCCTAACATGGTTTGTCATTGTCTACCCATTCCTTGTAGGTCCCATATGACCTTATGAACCTGAAGTGTCCTCTCCAGGGGCCGCGGGGGGGGGGGGGGGGGGAGGGGGGTTCTTCAGCCCCCCCCCCCCCCACTTTTTTCAAAACCATGTACAAAAACCTTAAAAATGACCATAGGATTGTGATTTTTTGCATGGTCAGCCCCCCACTTTGAAAACTTCCGTGGCCCCTGCTCTCTCCAATTGATGTTTCTGTAATGTACATGTACCATCACCTTCAACAAATTCGGTTTATTGGTCTCATCTTCATCAGCTTTAGATACATGCCCTTATCTTTGACAAATACGAAATCCCCTCTTTATTAGTGATTCTCACATTCCGATCAGGTCCTACTTTGGCATTCATGGCAATCTTTAAGTCGTGGTCTCGAGTATTCTTAAAAGGTGCAAATACTTCCTCGAACACCAGTGGATCTATAGGGACACGTGCCATGCACTCAGGATTCTGTCCAATATATAGTGTCAAAACGCTGATATGCAAAAAAGTGAAAATTGATGACATCACACTTCAGTACTCTGTATCGGACAGACGACAATTTCGTAAATATTTCTTCTGCAGATTGTCATGTATTATTTGATTTTAATCTTTAAAAACACATCTGATTATTGTTTTTTTGGCAGTCAGAATGACAAATCACACAAAGACATCGGCAAGCAATTGAAATGAAAGATTTTCCCTCTACACACTTCCCTCTGCACAAATCACATATTAGTACTGGGCTGGTTGTAGTGAAATCTTTTCTCAATTAGGATTTTTCTGCAGTTTTTAAAACGAATATTACAAATTTACATTGTGATTTTTTTTCCCAGATAAAGGCAATCCGCAAAAGGAATCGGATCCACGTTCAAGGGGAGGATATTCCTGACCCGGTGGAGACGTTCGGAGAGCTGCAGGAGGAATATGGTCTCTCTGATGACGTCATCCAGAATATTATGGAGGTTGGGTACCTCGCACCCACGCCAATCCAGATGCAAGCCATACCAATACTTATGCATGTGAGTCACTATAAATACTTGCAGACAAATATCCTGTCTACAAAGTCGCCTGTTTATAAAAGGTTGTGTTTTTTGTTTACCTCTGAATACCTTGAATATGGTTTTTCATAAGAGCATACTCTGAATATAAACTGTCCATAAAACCCTGTTACAAAGATGATTGTCTTTTCTCCCCTGAGTGGGTCAAAATTCCTTTCCGGGTTCCGATGGCGATTTGCAGGCAGGAAACTGCTATTTTGATAATGTATGTAAGAAATTTTAATAACACTATCAATAAAAATAAATAAATCATGTATTTTCATGTTTCCATCAATTGCGTGCTTTATAATTTGAGAATATTGATTTCCGAACCATTAAAGGAGTCTTAAACAGGATCTGCTTGTCACACCTCACTTTCTTGTGGGATTTCGTAATCCTTTATTTCATTTCGTAATTTTCCAGGAGAAATTGCTGTCTCACTGCAAACATGATTTCTCCTTTCAGTTTTCTCATGAATGAATATCAAATTTCAAACTATGTTCCCATTTAATCTTTCTTTTTATTTTTTTCTTAAATCATCTAGCGTCGTGAGCTCCTAGCATGTGCACCCACTGGCTCAGGAAAGACAGCTGCCTTTCTGCTGCCAGTAATACATCAGCTAAAGGTAATGTAGTCATTGTCATCCTTATCGTTCATGATTATTATAATCATCACTGATTATCACTGATAGCTGACGATGATCACTGATGTTGGTGAGTGATCACTGATGATGATGAAAGATGAGCAATGATGAAGGATGACTGATGATGACTGATGGTCAATGATGATGACTGATGATGATGATAAGTGATGATGATGAGTGATGATGATGATGATGATGATAAGTGATGATGATGAGTGATGATGATGAGTGATGATGATGATGATGATGATAAGTGATGATGATGAGTGATGATGATAAGTGATGATGACTGATGATGATGATAAGTGATGATGATGAGTGATGATGATGAGTGATGATGATGATGATGATGACTGATGATGGTGACTAATGACTGATAATGATGACTGATCACCGATGACTGATGGTGACTAATGACTGATGATGATGATGATGACTAATGATGATGACTGATGATGACTGATTACTGATGGTGACTGATGACATGATGATGATGATGACTAATGATGATGACTGATGATGACTGATTACTGATGGTGACTGATGACTGATGATGATGATGACTGATCACTGATGATGATGATGACTGATTTTTTAATGTATTTTATTGTTTTCAATTTGTTTTTGTTTTTCAATGGAAATCATTGATCAGCAACACTTCCAATATGAAACAACATAAAATTAATTGATTTTAATCTATAAAAGTAAAAATAAGGATATTTATATGAATTTGGGGTAGAAACACAATTTGCATTGGATTTGTACAGAACACAATATTCAGCAATTTTCTGTCTGACATGCTTTACAAAATGTGAAGTACCCTTTAGAACTGCTTACCCAAGCATTTCAAATTTAGTCTCAAAGATACGCAAGACTAACAGAAAAAAATCATGAAATGACACAGCAAAAACCTTTTAAGTTATGACTTATCTTGAAAGTGTTACTGCCTCCAGTCTTTTTAGGGCAAAGTGTTGTGCGTGCAAGTGTCACTCTACACTCTAAGTTCATAAGAAAGTCAGTGAGTAATGCTAATATGTTGAATGACATAACATTTCCAGGGTCCGCAGAAGAAAGGTTTCCGTGCTGTGGTGCTTTCGCCAACAAGGGAGCTCTCTCAACAGACGTACAGGGAATTAATGAGATTATCCAAGGGCAGCGGACTCCGCGTACACACCATCGAAAATGGGGCTAAGGCAGCGCAGAAGTTTGGACCTCACACTGCACAGAAATTTGGTAATTTTATTGTGACCATAGTGTTGATAATGATGCAAAGATATCATTATATTATTTAATTACTTATATCTTATGATAAGAGTTGCTTGCATGAAGAACCAATGAATCAGAACTATAATAGTTCATTGTCTCACCTGCATAGCAGAGTGAGACTATAGGCGCCGCTTTTCCGACGGCGGCGGCGGCGGCGGCGACCTGAGGTTAAGTTTTTGAAATGACAGCATAACTTAGAAAGTATATGGACCTAGTTCATGAAACTTGGCCATAAGGTTAATCAAGTATTACTGAACATCCTGCCTGAGTTTCATGTCACATGACCAAGGTCAAAGGTCATTTAGGGTCAATGAACTTAGACCATGTTGGGGGAATCAACATCAAAATCTTAACCTAAGGTTAAGTTTTTGAAATGTCATCATAACTTAGAAAATATATGGACCTAGTTCATGAAACTTATACATAAGGTTAATCAAGTATCACTGAACATCCTGCATGAGTTTCACATCACATGACCAAGGTCAAAGGTCATTTAGGGTCAATGAACTTTGGCCGAATTGGGGGTATCTGTTGAATTACCATCATAACTTTGAAAGTTTATGGATCTGTTTCATGAAACTTGGACATAATAGTAATCAAGTATTACTGAACATCCTGTGCAAGTTTCAGGTCACATGATCAAGGTCAAAGGTCATTTAGGGTCAATGAACTTTGGCCAAATTGGGGTATTTGTTGAATTACAGCCATAAATTTGAAAGTGTGTTGGTCTAGTTCATAAAACTTGGACATAATAGTAATCAAGTATCACTGAACATCCTGTGCGAGTTTCAGGTCACATGATCAAGGTCAAAGGTCATGTAAGGTCAAAGAACTTTGGCCACGTTGGGGGTATTTGTTGAATTGCCATCATATCTCTATAAGTGTATTGGTCTAGTTCATAAAACGTGGAAATAAGAGTAACCAAGTATCACTGAACATCTTGTGCGAGTTATAGTAGTTTTCAAAATCAGCACTGCTGCTATATTGAATCGCGTGATGCAGGTGAGACGGCCAGAGGCATTCCACTTGTTTTTATATAGCACTTTTTCCACAAGATATAAAGCGCTGGAACATAGATTCTAGATTCCATTTAAACCCCCTTTTAGAATCTGGCCAATAATAAAATGACTTCAGTGCGGCTAATTGGGGATTTATATGGTAATATTTCAGGCCCCATTGAGCCGATTCCTACCAAATTTTGCTTTGCTTGTTTTTTATCATGCTCTGAGATATGATATAAAAGAGGTGAAATGCAAAATCATTTTAGTGCATGGCCATTGTTGTGCATAAATTGGGGGAAAATGTATGGGGGCACCAAAGTTTTGAAGGCCAATAAGAAAGGAATTGAGGCTATTGAACAGGGACCTGTTTCAGAAAAGTTGTTATGATAACAAACTTACAATAACAGTTGAAATCTACTGCAATCATTCAATTTGATTGGTTGATACTAAATTTGCTATAGAAATTTTGCATTAAGTTATTATAACAAGTTTTTATGGATTGGGACCCTGGTCATCCATGGTCTTGTTGGCCTTAATCCAAGCCCTGAAAACATTAAATTATCATTTTTTTTTATTAAAAAGAGAATGTTTGATATTTCATTGTAAAAAGTGAATGCTGCTGCTACATGTATCAACGTAATGCAGGCAAAACTTCCAGAGGCATTCCTTTTAATCTTTTTCTTAATCCTTTTTTTTTTTCTTTAGATATCCTTGTCTCAACGCCCAACAGATTGGTTTACCTTCTCCAGCAAGATCCTCCCGCCATCAGATTAAATAAGTATGTTTGAATTACACACACCTCTATATTATATATTATGTTCATATCAGTTTCCAGTGCATTTGTGTTCATTATTTGAGTTCAGGGGAGCGTTTCATTAAAAAAGAATTCTGACAAAAACTTTCCTTGATTCTGAGAAACTGAGAAGCACTGTAACTTTGGTAATTTTCGGATAAAACAGGACATTTTGTATAAATCGTCCTTTCATGTTACACTCCCCTTAAGCTCTTATTTTGAAAGGATTTTTTTGTGCAGTAATCTGTTATTCAATAGTACTGGTATTGCATTTAGTTTCTGTTGTGGTAGTGGAAGAGGGTGGAGTAAGGGGGATGCAGTCAGGGGAAAGGGTGGAGTAATCTGGAGCATTCTATAGACATAACTAAGTTTTAAAAAAATTCACAAAATAGATGCTTTTGATTGTATTTACTTATTTCATATTTATTGCAGTGTTGAATGGCTAATTATAGATGAATCGGACAAGCTTTTCGAGGAGGGGAAAACCGGCTTCAGGGATCAGCTTGGAATTATCTACCAGGCCTGTGACTCGTCTCAAGTCCGCCGTGCAATGTTCAGCGCGACCTTTGCCTTCGATGTACAGCAGTGGTGCAGGATGAACCTCGACAATGTAGTGACAGTCAGTGTCGGTGCTAGGTTAGTGTACAAATAGTGCCTGCTCATGAGGATGACTGGGGATATTATCATTCCCAAAGTGCTTACGATAACAGCAACTCGGCGTGATCCCACCCTTGAGGGGTTATGTGTTCTATCGCAGTGATGATAGAAGAAATTGGTAGCATGTCAAAATCAAGAAAAATCCTGCTTAAATCTAATCTTGTTCATTAGTAACAGGTTTTAAAAAGGATGTGTTCACTTCACATTATATCACATTAAGCCCGGCCCACACTATGTGTCATATTGCGATACAAATTTCAAGGAAATTGTAATAGCATTTGAGTTGAGCATTCAAGCTGATAAAATCTTAGAAATCAGAGTTCAGAATAGTGTTAAGGACTACTGACATTGAAATTCAGTCTAGTTCGAGCCTCCCTGTAGAAATAAAGCAAATTCAATTTCAAATTGCAATGATGTCACTATCAGCTGTGACTTGAAACCGATTTGGACTTTACTCAGACCATGGGGCTTCTCACATAGCAAAATTATGATTTTATTATTCCTAGCACAATGTCAAACTTCAAATAAAATAAGTTTATTTCTTGGAACCCTCACATTTAAAGCAAAATGCAATTTATTGGAAAATTGCGTCGCATTGTGTGCGCCGAGCTTTAAATATATGCTTCGTTTAGATCTACAAATGGTAAATTCATTATTTTATTTCCCGGCCTATAGCTTTTCTGGATTGCTGAAAGAGTATTTCTTTACCATGTACTTGTCCCATACAATAATGCCGTAATCAAAATATGACCTTTCACCTTTCATTTGTTATTCCATGAACAAAAAAACAAGCTCTTGTAAATCCTTTCAGATATTTGCCTTATACCTCCTGGAAAAGAAAAGAAGAAAAAAACGTTATTCTTGAGAAATACTTCTTCACTCAGACAGGATATGAAATTTCATATCTGTTATCTTGTGAGAATTCAGAGATATTAGTTGTAGTGTGCAAATGAAATCCTCCTCAATATGATTGTATGTGGTTCAACAAATTGTCTTTTAACTAAAAATGTCACGAGCTGTTTGAAATGATTTATTCTGCCTTTTTTAGAAACACAGCCAATGAAAAAATCGATCAGGAACTGACTTTTGTCGGGAGTGAATCGGGAAAGCTTCTTGCTGTACGGAATATGTTCAGTAAGGTAAGTTTGTTTGAGTGTAAGAACTTCACCAAGTATGTGCCAATACTTTGGTGGATTCACAATACTGAGCGTCACCATAGATGACAGGCCAAAATTTGCAATGCCTCATCGGAAGAAATTGACATCAAAGTTAATCTCTGTGGCGCTCACTAGTGCATGCATGCTGCGCGGCTTGGCTGGCTTGCACATGCTGTTTACCAGGGTCCAGGAGATGGAGAGAAATTTGCCGCATATATCTTTGCAAAATTGAGACTTTTTTCAGTGAATTCTTCCTCCACTCTTGCCATGGTTTTTATTTGTGAAGCATCACAGTCACACTAGATCATAGCACCGTGCGCTGCTTGCACCTGCGATGTCAACCCCGAAGTTAGAAATTGGCCTATCTGCTGTAACCGATGGGTGGTGCACCGTATTGTGAATCTACTGAATTGATTGAGGGCAGTATAAGAAATGATCAAAGTAGTAGCAAAGTGGATTGAAAGGGAATTTACCATCTTACAAATAAATCATTGGCAATCATTAGACCGACAGTGCACAAATCATTCAATATAATCAAGTCTCAGCTTAATCAAGTTCTTCTAGTGAAATATCTGTTACAAAGAATTATATGCTTTTAACCCCTCCACCTCTATGTTAATTGAACTGATGAGATAATTTTGCCTTTCTTTTCTGTACATACATGTTTGTTACAAAGGCATTACAGATCTTCAGTATAATAGTAAAGCGTCATGCCATAAAAAAAACCCAAAGAAATAATGGTAGTATTGAAACAAAGACAAGGAGAACCCCTAAAAAACAGGGCTTGTAAGGTTAGCAGACCTGCCAACCAGTACGTTTTAGGCGTATTTAGTACGTTTTTGCAACCAAAATACGGCAGTACGTTTTTTTTGTATAAAAAAAAAATACATCATCTCTATATGTCTCTATTTCATAAAACGTACACAGATATGGCTGTTAGATCAATGTAATTTCAGGTAACTTGTTTTTTTTTTCAATCATTTTGTTAAAACCAGGGTATACACATGTTTCAATGTTTTTTTTTTTCATCTGCAAGAGCAGTGCGAATTTTAGCTTGCATGCAGCTTGAGCGCCAAGCATTTTATTATAAAATACAATTTTGGGGGAAAAATACAGTTTTTATTATCACAGAATACAGTTTTTCATTCCCAGAGGTTGGCAGGTCTGGGTTAGGGTCCACTTTGTGCCAAGTTTACTAATAGGGCCAGGACATAAAACCAAATTATTTATAATGATTATAATGTGGATATTTTAATGTATCACGTCATAGGGCTTTGTTCCTCCAGTCTTGGTCTTTGTACAGTCTAAATTAAGGACCAGAGAACTGTTCTAGGAACTGATCTATAGCAGATGGTTTCTTTCTTAATGGGGCTTCATTCTTCGAGTCCTGGCCTTAGCACAGTCTAAAGAAAGGGCTAAAGAGTAAGGAACTGTTCCAGGAACTGATCTATGATGGTTATAATGTAGATTTGTTATTGTATCACTTCCTAGGGATTCATTCCTCCAGTCCTGGTCTTTGTACAGTCTAAAGAGAGGGCCAGAGAACTGTTCCAGGAACTGATCTATGATGGTTATAATGTAGATGTCATCCACTCTGACAAGACACAAACACAGGTAAGGAGAGAAGTTTTTTTTTTAAAATGAAGATTCATAGAATACAAATGTCATAGTAATGAGGACATACTTCATCCAATAAGCACTGGGCTATTTTGACTAGCAGGGGGGGGGGGGGTCTTATTCAGCGTCCAAAGTCTTAGCCATTGACCGGATGATGTTATCTACTAATTTTCATAGATTTAGATAATGTATTTAGTATCGGTTGTTCTACCTAATTTGTACATCAGACGTATTGCTATAAATCATGTAATGATCCAGAGAGCGAAGTTGACTCAGTCGGTAAAGTGTCTGCCCGTCGAACCAAAGATGGTGGACTGGGTTCGAGTCCACGCCAGGCGGAAGACTGAAGCCAGTGCGTTTTGTGTAAATGTCTCTCCCCTGTTTCATAGATAGATAATAGCGTACTTAACCATGGCAACAGGCGTCAATTTCGTGCACTGACAAATGCGCGTATATCGGCATCAGACATTTTTTAATATACGTGGTAAACAAGCGTAATTTATACAGGAAATCTACATAAAACCCTGGGTTCAACCCATGGTTTAAAAAAACCACCTTTGTGGATTTGGGCCATAAATTTTGATCATTGAAATAGTCAAATGATCATTAATTTATAAGTTGCTGTAAACACAATTTGTATTGGATCTGTACATGAAATAAGAGTTATGAGCAAATTTGGATTTGACTTGAGTACAAAATATTGTGTAAATGCTGAGCCCTCAAGTGGTGTAATGAATAATGTTTGACTCTAAAGAAAATGTCATTGCCAAAATTTATCATGAAAAGGTCTGGGATTTGGACCACTCAGTCTTTTCATGGTTGACATTCACACATGTCTAATATTTCATCTTTCCTTAAGTCACTCCCTCCCCCAGAGGTTCATAATAAAGTTGATACATGAGATGGTCCAAACTTTTAAAGCAGAATCAGTTAATGAGTTTTAAGAACTCCTTAAAAATATTGAGCATTTTTTTTAAATTTATTTTATATGTTGTTCCTCCAGAGGGACAACATCGTGAAGGCTTTTCGAGCGGGTAAGATCTGGGTGCTGATTGCCACCGAACTGATGGGGCGTGGCATAGACTTCAAGGGCGTCAACCTTGTCATCAACTATGACTTCCCAACGTCGGCAGTCAGTTACATCCACCGGATAGGACGAACGGGAAGGGCGGGTCGCAACGGAAGCGCAGTCACATTCTTCACAGAAGATGATGCAATTCACTTACGAAGGTAGATACATTCAAACCTGTAGATCAGGGGTTCTCAAACTTTTTCCTTGAAGGGCCAGATGGGACTCTAATGAAGCCTGAAAGGGCCAGAGAAAATGAGACCTACACAAAAATGAGGGGGACACAACATGTCATAGCGCATGTGGTAAAATTTCTTAAAAGTTTCAGGAAAAAAAAAATCCCAATTGTGGGATACCATCTGTGTATTCAAGTTACTCAATTACAATCTCTCATAACAGCAAATAAACAGAAATGACTCAGTGAACTCTGTTTTAAAGTAAAATTTATTTGACTGTCATTACTTTTATAATGGTTGCATGGACACACAATGTAATCATATTGAGACATCATATTGTGACATTAACATGATATAAGAGATTAATTATTCATTTTTAAACAGCAGAGTCTCACGGGCCGGATTGAGAAGCTCAGCGGGCCGGATCCGGCCCGCGGGCCGTAGTTTGAGAACCCCTGCTGTAGATGAAGACCACCTTCTGTTTTGGCCTTTATTGCCAAGTTACCATGGTACATGCTAAATGAAGGAAATAAATGTTTTTGGCTTAGTCAATGAATATTGTGCAAATTAGGTAATAAAAGTAGATTTTAATTAAAAAATGATATAACAATGATGGCATGAGGGATGTCAAATAGTGATTGATGAGCATATACATATTTTTTTATAATTCAGTTTTTAATTGATGAGCATATATAGTTTTAGATATTGTTTATTATAAATAGTTCTGAATTATTTTCAATTTTGTGTTTTTCTAGCATTGCCAACGTGATGCGTAATGCGGGCTGTCCAGTGCCTGATTACATGCTTCAGATTAGGAAACTATCAAAGTAAGTACCATCCTATTTGCGTCTGTCTTTACTTTATGTGGGCATTTGTATCTGTCATCAATTAAACCCGTGGATTTGGTTGCTTGGTGTTACACAAATCTACCAAGCTGTGGGAAATTCAGTTCAATATCACTTCTCTACTTCCCCCTTCTCCTCTCTTTCTTTCCTTTTCTCCTTCTCCTTTTGTTTCTTCGTTCTCTTCTCCTTCTTCTCCCTCTTCCTCCTCTTCTTTTATCTTTCTTCTTCCTCCTCTTCTTCTTCTTCCTCTTTGTTGTCTTCTTTTTCTTTGTCTAGCTCTTTTTCTTCTATTCCCTTCTTCTTGTCTTCTTTTGCTAGTTTGCAGGGAATAATTTAGCTAAATTATGCTAAATTTGAATAGCATTTTTGGTCATAGGAGAATAGCTCTCAACTAGGTAATGTACAGTCCTATGTAAAAATATGCTATACAAAAGACTTTCTGCATAGCAGTCTTTCAAAAATGTGGAGCAAATTGCGATGCGATACCAGGAAAGTTATTCCCTGGTTTGGTTCTTTTGCATAGAAATTAAAAAAGAAGTTACTCCTCCTATTCACATTACAGGAGAAAGAAAAGAACCTTAGAGAGGAATCCAGTGAAAAGGGATACCATCAGAACACTCCCTAAAGATGAACTACGCAAGGCAAAGAGAAAAACGTAAGTAATGGCTCACTCTTGCTCTGTTAATGTTTGGGTTTCTGGTATCTGTATATTCTTTATCCGGTTAAACATATGATTATTCATATCCCAGCAAACTTACACAGGTTTTCATTGTTTTGTTTGTTTGGTTTTTTTTTTTTGGGGGGGGGTGGGGGGTTAGATCAGATTTAAGGGTCACAAGGTCAGTGTCACAGAGTTCATTATGTTGAATTTTATATATTTCTCATAGGGCATTCGCTGAGGCATGAATATTTACTGCGTAGTTGTCAAGAATCCACCTCGTTTTTATCTCCTCATTATACGAGTTTGCATATTTTTTCTAATTTTTACTTGCAGGGAGTTGATGAAAAGAAAACATGGCAAGGAGAAACCTGTCATCTCAGAGAGTAACACAGAGAAGGATCAATCAAAAGATTCTGCACCACCGAAGTCAAAAAGGAGGAAAGGAGAAAAGAAAGATGTGATTAAGAGTGAAGGAATCACTGAAGGAACATCAGGGAAGAAGAAGAAGCAAAAAGTTAAGAAAAAGAAGAAGAAACCAGCATTATAGCCTGAAGAACTTTGGTCGGACAATTGCACCAATGGTTGTGATTATAGGTTATACATGAATGAGGAATATCACCTTTTTGTACTTCTATTTCTATGCCTCCGCCTGTTGCTGGAAGCATTGTGTCTTCGGGTCGTCTGACATCTTTCCAGTTTTCGTTCTTGCGAAAACTAAAACTAAAGAATTGTTTTGATGGATAAACTTTTAACTTGGTCTAAGTAGGTATGTGTTAAAGTGACTATGATCAGATTTGCTGAAGGGATACATGTACTAAGATCAAAGGTTAAGGTTTCAGGTCATTATAAACATACAATTTTCAATTAACGGGGTAAAGAAAAGTAAAAAGAGGGAGAAAAGTATTTTAAAAAAGGTTGAAGAGTATAAAAAGAAGTGGTCTTTGCCATGTAGCTCTATAATACCCCCTATAATTCAATATTCAATAATTAAAATGAACGACATCAATTTGAGGTCGTCCCCCCCCCCCTCAAATCATTCTGCAGCTGCCTTTCGTGAAGATGATCTGATGAGATTTTGGGGTCACAGAGGTCATTGAATACATGAAAACACCACATTCTTGCAATAACCATTTAAAAATTTAAGGGATCATCTTCAAACTTGAATCATATTGGAGTTATATAGAAATCATGATATCCTATTAGTTTGAGCAACACGTGGTCAAAGATCATACAGGCCGATTCCATGAATTTGTTGTTTTTCTCTGTTATTTTTGTGTCCCATATGATACAGTACTATTTTTCATATCAGTTGTAAGCGATACATCATCAAGTCAATTATTTGGTGCTTATTCCTATTACTACTGTGGGATCACCATCAATGAAGAAAATATTCTTTTATTTTCATGTCAAAAATATGTCAAATGTTTCAAAATGTCCCACACGACACAGCATGGAATTGAATAACAGTTCAATGTTTTAGAATGTTAGATGGTAGGTATGTAGTATACTTCCGATCAGGCAATGGCTGTGGCATACATTTCGACTGTATGCATTAGAGAATCATCTATCACACAATTTTAAGTTATGGTATAATGAAATTGAATCTAACCAAAATAGGACAGGGCAGCCATGATGCTTGAACCCCCCCCCCCCCCCCCCACCTTTCATTCATATCATTCTTAGGCTGGAGCCAGTCATACCACAACAATTTGAATGTTCTCATGTAAATTGCTTCTGTTGACGTACTGAATAAAAAAAATAGCAATGATGACAATAATGGAATCTCTGTGATGCGATTGTATTCTGGTAATAATTTTTCAGACGTAACAAGTGACAGCAGCTCAGTCATGCTAATCAATTCTATCTGAGAGCAAAATATTTGGTATTCTTTTTAGTTTGAGATTTTTGACAATTTTTGTCTTTTGGCAGGAGTGTCTGCATTTATTGTATATTCAAAATAAATTTACAATACATGCACATAATATGATATGGCATATTAAAGTCCATTACCAAATGACAAATCTATAACATAGAAGCGATTACAGAATTTAGACATAAATAAAATATTGTAAGAATAAGATAAAGTAAAGAAAAATGCAGTGGCCAACTATAATAAGCAAAAAATGCTAGAGTCGTAGCAGCCAAAATTTGAAGGGATATACACAATATTGTGTAAATACATGTAAGTCAAACTTTGTTATATAGACCCTACTTTAATTTTTAAAATGACATTTTTTTTTTACCACACCATGATCCCCACTACCTGCTTATATTTGTTGAAGAGAATATTCATACATTGCAACAATGTCCGTTATGTAGTCATAAATCATCACATACAAAAGATGCTTCAACACTTCTTCAGATTCTTTAACTGGAGTGTGATTGCTGAAAACGAATCACGATTTCTAACCCAAAGACAACCTATGAAAATGGGGGTGATATGAAATTGATTATTACAGAAGTTGAGTGGATGTGCATCTGACCAATTGCAACTTTATTAAATGCTCATTCTCTACTGTTCTATTCAGTAGCGTACGCAGGATTCTTGAAAGGAGGGTTTCGTGCTGAAAGGAAAGTTGACAAGCAAAAAAAAAGGGGGTCTTCACCAAAAAACTTTATGTTTCGTACCAAAAAAAATTGACAAGCAAAAAAGAAATTAAGGGGTGGGGCTTGAACCCCTGTAACAACCCCCCCACCCTTCTCCGTGTACGCTACTGGTTCTAATACTTTATACTTCTGGAAAATTATTGAAACTATTGTGTTACATTACAAATTTACAGGTTCCTCTTGTACTTCTAATTTCTTATTGAAAATTGCATGTATGACAAATTCCTACATATGCCACCGCTGCACTTAACTGTATTTCCAAGATTTTCAGCAACACCTGTATTTTGTAAATTTCTCAAGGTGCAACTTTGGTCCTCGTGTGGCGGACTGGCGGAGGTCATGATAGTATCAAAGCAAGGTAGCATGTTATGGAAGGGGAATAGTGGGTAAAACTTCAATTTTTGTCTCGCCCACCAGAGGTGAAGGCGAGACTTGGGGATCCAAATGTCGCCATCCGTCATAAACCTTATGACACATAACTCCACAACTGTAAGTCACTTTTCAACCAAACTTGGATGGTAGATGGACTTGCATGTTATGCTGCAGTCGGAGGTCACATGGTAAGGTCAAAGGTCATTTTCAGGTCAACGTTAAAGTTTACATGCAAGACGCTCTTATGACACCTAACTCCACAACCGTAAGTCACTTTTCAACCAAACTTGGATGGTAGATGGACTTGGGGGACTTGCATGTTATGCTGCAGTCGGAGGTCGCATGGTAAGGTCAAAGGTCATTTTCAGGTCAACGTTAAAGTTTACATGCAAGACTCTTATGACACCTACATGTAACTCCGCAACCGTAAGTCACTTTTCAACCAAACTTGGATGGTAGATGTACTTGGGGGACCTGCATGCTATTGTGTTGGGAGGTCACATGATATGGTCAAAGTTCATTTTGAGGTTAACATTAAAGTTTATGGGCAAGACTCTTATGACAAGTGTTATTCCATCCCAGTCATTTCACAATGAAGTTTTGATACAATTCTGCTGTGTGCCCTCGCAAATCACAATATTTCTGGTTATTTTTAATAAGTGGGCGAGACAAAAAATCACTTTTGCCTTGTCTTATCTGGTACATCGGTGTCTTTGGTGTTCTTGTGAATTGTGATTTCCTTTTAATATTATTTGTTTGGCATCACCTGTGCCTGGGAGGTGAAAAGCGAACTAAATCACTGTGACCCACAGATCTCTCCTCCCGATATAACTGATTGGGGGGAGGGGGTGCAGGTGGACCACTACACCGGGTTTTTTTTACCCTACTCTTATACGAACAGTGCAGTGGGTTCTTAACGTGAAAAAGTGGTGACTCGCCTCTACTCGGGGCCTCCATTTAATGTGCTATCCGAGGGATGGAGTGTTTTCCACTGTAACACAGCCTGCATCTATGGAACAGGGGAGAGACGTTTACGCACAATGCACTGGCTTCAGTCATCCGCCTGGGGTGGACTCAAACCCACAACCTTTGGTTCGACAGGCAGACGCTTTACCGACTGAGCCAACTTCGCTCTGTGTGCTGCTATGATGATTTGCATAGTGCAGAAGAGACAGCCAAGGGTTTTCCACTCGTTTATCTTTTTCCTCTTAAGTTGTCTCACTCTCCCAGTCCCTCACCTTATTTCTTCCCTTCTATTTTCTCATTTCTTTGCCTTGTCCGTCATTTCACCTAAGTACGATGCACACAAAGACATGTATGATATCAATTGATGAGCAAGAAAACTCTCTGTTTGGTACACAACCATTTATTGTTCATAATTCCTTTTTTTTTTATAATTAGCCATTGGTTTGCTAAACTCTTTATTTTTTACTCAGCCAGTACCATAGAAACTATAATTTTGACTCAATTTATATTTCTACACCAATATATGTTTACCGTGTGATTAAAAAAAAATTGACACCTTACAAATCTCTAATTTAAATGTCAAGTCCACCCCAGAAAAATGTTGATTTGAATGAATAGAGATAAATCAAACAAGCATAACGCTGAAATTTTCATCAAAATTGGATGTAAAATAAGAAAGTTATGACATTTTTTAAGTTTCGCTTATTTTTCACAAAACAGTCATATGCATAACTCAGTGACATGCAAATGAGACAGTCGATGATGTCCATCACTCACTATTTCTTTTGTTTTTTATTGTTTGAATTATACAATATTTCATTTTTTACAAATTTGACAATACGGACCAACTTGACTGAAGTATATAATATTAAACAATGCTAATTCCACTTGTTCAGGGAGGAATTAATCATTGTTTCACTTGACAATGAGGAGAAAATTAGAATATTTCATATTTCACATAATAAATACAAAAGAAATAGTGAGTGGATGACATCATCATATTTCATTTTTTACAAATTTGACAATACGGACCAACTTGACTGAAGTATATAATATTAAACAATGCTAATTCCACTTGTTCAGGGAGGAATTAATCATTGTTTCACTTGACAATGAGGAGAAAATTAGAATATTTCATATTTCACATAATAAATACAAAAGAAATAGTGAGTGGACCAGGATGTGCATATAACTGTTTTGTGAAATTAAGCGAAACTTTAAAATGTCATAACTTTCTTATTTTACATCCGATTTTGATGAAATTTTCAGTGTTATGCTTGTTAGATTTTTCTGTTTTTATTCAAATCAAGGTTTTGTTAGGGTGGACTTGTCCTTTAAGGAAAAATATTGTCATGAGCACATAACTTTTATATATGGCCTAAAAGAGTATCTTCTCCCAAATAATTTGATACCATATGTGGTATGTGTTAACGCTTGGATGATCAGTGATGTAAAATTTGATTTGCGCCAAAGTAAGGCATGACTGCAATGAGTGATTCCAGATGTATAAATTATGTCATAATTTTACAATGGCATTAAAATCAATTTAAAAACACCATTTCAATAATTTACATTATAATTGTGTACTAAAAACTTTTTAGTATCAATTCTCAAGTTAATTTCATTGAAAAGGGATTTGCAAAGTTGTTTTCTAACTCATGTAGGATTATGACATCATTGGCATCTGGGGTTCACTCATTGCAGTCATGCCTTACTTTGATGCAAGTCAAAATTTACATCACTGCAAAAAATACCTACCCATCCAAACATGAAAACATACCACATAAATATGGTATCAAGTTATTTGGGAGGAGATACTCTTTCCAACCATATTTAATGATTATGCGTTCATGATATATATTTTTTCCTTAAAATGGGGATTTGTGAGGTGTCAAGGAAGTTTTTTTACTCCCACGGTATATAATGTTTATAAATGTTTGTTATTAATTTGTTTCTCAATTTTTCAATGATATGTTACATTGTCCTCTCAATTATAACCACCTTATACATATATATACACAAGTATATTATATTGAAAGGCTTAGATGAAAATTTCACAAGTTAAGGAATAATTTGCAAATCATAGATGATAAAATGGGTAATGTCAGACCATTACTAAATGAATACATTTAAATTTACCAGAATATGAGATGTGCTTATGAATCTAGATGTTCTATGATCTCTAACAGTGCTACATTCACAAAATATTAGGAATTAGTGCCCGTATTACACAAATCATATGACATATCAATGATTATAAAAATCTTTCAGATTTATGTTCCCTAGTATGCAGACTTCTGATGTCAATTTTCTGGAATGCGTACTTTCATATGCAATCTATTTCTTAGTAAATAGCTATATGCCTATCCACTATGAAAGAAAAGTATAGTGCGCTTCATTTTTATGTGGACTCCGAACTTTCTGAACCTGATGCCGAGTCGGAGGCAGAGGTAGAGTTGGAGTTGGAAGACTGACGCCTGAAACGAGCTGCGAAAAGATAATTGAGAAATGAATTCAAGTCATGAACATAGGTAGATATAATCATCAACTACATACATATATGCTTAGAATTGAATATCATATGTTATAGTCGGGTAATATTACAGCATGGTCAGCTCTTTTAAATAGTTGAAGTTATATTGATACTTATGTACTTACAGGGGAGATTATACCCATTCAAAGCTCTTTAAATGGGGTGAGACGTGAGTTATAGAGAGGCGACAATCCAGATTAGTGTAGTAATCTGTCCAATTTAGAGTTTAAGGGAGGAAACAGCGGTCATTGTAATAATGAAATATTGTGTTCTGGTGATAAACTTAATAACCATCAGAATTAGTCCAATAGAAACCAATATAAATTTTCTGTTGGTCTCCTGGGGAGCGTTTCATCAACATTTTTGTCTGACAAGTTGTCAGATCTGACAAATTTCCCCGATTCTGATTGGCTTAGAGGCACTGTTACTATAGTAACTGTCGGGTAAAACAAGACTTGTCAGATAAAACGTTCGACAAGTCCTTTCATGAAACGTTCCACTGATGGACCCTATTGGAATTTTAACTCCCCGACATGTTATGCTATCAAAAATCGGCTCACATAGCTTCTAAATTGTCCTCCCCCCCGAATGAAATTCTGGATCCGCCCCTGATATAAACAACAAGAGGTATTATTTTTACTCACCGTTATCAGGTAGTCGGATTACTGGCGTACAGAGGTGCTCCAATACCTCGCATGCAGAATCGAAGCCGAAACCCTTGTCGTCCATTAAGCCCAGTTTGCCTTCCTGGGCCAGCGTGAGGTAGACGACGATGTCGGCATCTGAAGGCTGATCCTTGTGGTCATTGTGGATGCCTGCAATGAATTCCTCGGAGCATTCTCCACCACCCGAGACATGGTCAATGTATCTTGGACAGAGTCCCAGGAAAATGGAGTTGATATCGAGACTGTATGTGGGGTTTCCTGATGGGGCAAAGAACATGAAACATCATTTAGGAAAAAGGAGATGAGGAAGAGAAGGAGAAGCTTGTGGAGAGTGATGGTAAGGGAGATGATGGATGGTATGATTGAACGAAGGATTAGAAGAAGATGGTGATGTAAAGAAGAAGGGAAGAAAGGGTGGAAGAAGGAGATTGGGGAGGTAGAAGGGGTTAAGGACAGAGGAAGGAGAAGAAGATCGAGGAGGAACAATGGCTTACAGTATTGCCAAAGACAATGGGGTTTTCATAGGCGCGTTGTGAAATAACATTAGGAGAGAGAATTTGTACAGAGATTGCGTCCATTCCAAAAATGACATCTTATTGCCGGGGGGAGGCAGTCAAATGTATTGCTATACACATGCGTGACCAAATTATTTCCAAACACCCCTAAACGAGTTTTTCCTCTGTGTGCAAAACAACCCCCTAAACTAATTTTTCGCGGGCTTCATTTGCACATTTTGGCCTCTAAACAAGTTGTCGCCAGAATATGACCCCTAAACAAGTTTTGTCTACTTGCTAACAACAAGCTTAATTGGACAAAACTATATTCATGGGTATTGCATGCCTCCAGTGCAGTTAGGGTTAAAATCCCACAATCGGGAAGAACCCGAACACTTCAGAAACGAGGAGGAAAATGCACCGGGGAAAGCTTGGGGAAAAAACACAGGTCTACCCTAAACACGTATGGCTATAGTCTTTAAAAAAAAAGGTTCGGAAAAAATTCCCTAAATACGTTTGACCCAGCGATTGACCATTGACCAGACTTTCAAAACCACCACTATATTTGACTGGCCCCCGGGATCTTATTTCTTGTTTTTAGTTATGCATTAGCCTTTACATTTGTAAGAAGTTGCATGTGATGTATAAGTATGTGCCACTCGGGTTGTTATATGCTAAACCAAGGGTCTGTGAGAAAGAGGGCCCATGGAACAGGTCCAAGAGAGACCGAGGGCCTATAAAGCTTGTGAGATCAACTTTTCTCATTCCCTTCATTCCTTTGTCACAAATATGCCAGTATCAGGATATGAAACATTCACATTTTTTATGACAAATATATGTGACTACGTTGATATAACATTTCTGCTTGTCATTTCATATACTTTAGTAGATTGAAATTGGTTTTCTGAGATAATTCAAAGTTAGAACAGGTTGATTGAATTGCAGTAAAAAGATATTAGGGCACATTTTGAACCCTATTGTCCTCCATTTTTTGAAAAACAAATGTACAAGTACCATACAAAAAGTCAATTAAAGAATTGGAAAGGTATTATCCCCTTCAGAGGAAATTCAGTAGATGATAACCTAGGATAAATCCAGTGGCATGATTTCTCTGTAAGATTGTTAGTCATCCTGCACAGATTTCAATATAAAATTATTTACCTTTTTCCCCAATTTTAATGTAAAACAAGGCTTGATTCCTCCTTGAATACATGGAATTGCAACTGTTGCTGGTTATTGATACAGATGCTTCCTTATCGGCAAATCTGCCAAAATTTAAATGGTCTATGTTACATTTAATAAAATACAAAAGAAATAGAGACTATGTGACCTTGTCTCCCTTTTGCATTGTCGTGTATGTAATGTTTGACATAAGTAAAACTTTTTCACTTTTTTTTTACATCCAACATTGATGAATTTGTCAGTATTGTGCTTCTTTGAATTTTTTAAATTTATATCAAGATATTGTTAGGGTAGACTTGCCTTAACCTCTATTAGCCCTACATGCTTTTTAAAGGAAGCCAGCAAAATCATGCCCCTTATCACAGGTATTTGAAAGGAAAACTAGAAAATTATCCCCTAAAAATCGGATTTTCAGGAAAGTTTTGTACTTGACCTAATTTAAGATATTGTTGGAAGAACAACAAGTAAAAGAGCCCCTCTAACAATGATTTTTCTGGATTATCCCCGAATGTAAAGCTTTTAACAGGGGCCGCGGAATGCATGGTTTTGAAAGTTGGGGGGGGGGCTGAGCTGAAAGTGGGGAGTTGCCCATGCAAAAAATGACACACAATCAGATGGTCATTTTTACATATTTGTACACGGTTGGGAAAAAAGTAGGGGGCGGCCCCAGCCCCCCGCTTCCGCAGCCCGTGTTTAAAATATATCCTTTTCTCCAAAAGATATCGGGAACAGCACGTTGTACAGATGATCCAAAAATGGGGAGGAGAGGGGGCGCGGGGGCTCCGATAATATATCACCTCTTACCTTGTGTATAGTGCACCGCTGCACACATGGCAAAGACGAGTCCGAGAATAGCAGAAAATCGTGTCTGTCATTAAAATGAAAAGTGAAAAACAAGGAAAATGAAAATAAATGTTTTACTAACAGGTGCATTCACATAATCACATATACAGTATTTATACACTTTATTTCAACATTTGGCATTACTTTCAGATTTCACATTAAATTGTTTGTTTATGCTTTATAATAAGACATATTAGTTCATTTAAAATTTTATGGAAAAATCTATTCTTTCGTCATGAATGAAAATTGGCTTACCTGTACATAAATCAAGATATGTATTATTTTATATAGGCCACCTATGGAATGACGCTCACAAAATTACAACTTTTAAAATTCTTTACGCTCATATCCTGGGCTATTATACTCCCCCCCTTTTTTTTCTAAATTCTCATTTATATTTTCACAATGTCTGTCCCTTTAGGTAACTTGAGCTTCAGGATGAGTTCCATTTTATTTCAGAAATATTTAGTTAATGTATTACAATATTTTTGGAAAAAAGTGTCCTTTTAAAAACTTTTTTAAAAGCAGATTAAGTACAATATTGATTAAAAAATAAGATAGAAATTTCCCTTTAAAATAAATGAATCAAACACCGAAACATGAACACACAAATAACTTTTAAAACGACTTGAGAATGGAATTATACTGTTCTTTCAACATTGCTCAATCTGAATTCGGAATATAACAAATTTGGACGAAAAGGTCCAACGAACAGGTGAAAATCTTACAAATCCGAAATGATTCTAGAGATGTCGATATCAATTTTGATATTATATAAAGATTCGTGAAAGAAAAATCGTATAATATCAAAGTTTACAGTACTCACCAATTCCATGGTTTGATTATGTGACACTGGAGGTACAGGTGCTCTCAAATCCCAAATGATTTATGATGTAGATTTCGGAAACACTAAACCCTTTTTATACCTTTCCCCAACCATCAGAAACAAAAGGAGAAAGATTTCATCATCCTATTTAATTAGAATGATGGAATTCGGCTTTTAAAAACCATTGATCGTAATTATTAATCCACAGGGGTTTGGGATTATATGATTACAACATACCGCCAAATCTTGGATTTGGATCAGATATGAATAGAGGCAAGGTTATGATTTGACAAACGTGGAGAAACTTATCCAGATCTAGCCAAACAAGTGTCAAGTCAAAATTGAAATGTGTTCCCAGGGATGATAACATTTTCAAATTGCTTGATTTATAGTTTTACCTTGGATTGGATGCATTCTACGTGTCTATATCAAATTTGAAAGTGTTTGACCATAATCTTTTTTTTTTAATTCAAATACATACTTCGGAAACAATTTTGATTTTAATTGAACATTCCTTTGTTATCAGAATGTTATTCGTCACGCAATGTTAAACAATTCAGAGTGTTCAATTTTAAATGTGAATGAGTTATTTACCGTGCATTCATCAACCCCCCCCCCCCCCTCTATACCCTGATGACGCCATTATAGTCTGATGGTTGGCGACATTGGTGTACCTTGCAAACCTCGTTTGGCCACATATCTTTGAAAAGCAAGAAAAAAAAGCCATTGATATCATTTTGGTAACTAAAAGAGATACTATACGCAGGTGCGATGTCATGGGAGAGCACGGGGTGACGCCCCTATGATTTTTTTTAGTACTGAAAAAAAATGTCTAAAAATAATAACGAGGCGGAGAAAGGAAGAAGTATCGTACAAAAGGAGGTATGTGGGCCATTTAACTTCATATCAACCTATTATAATTCATTTGGAAAAAAATACGAGGTCATCTTTTTGTCGTATTACCCCCCCCCCCCCCCATATCCTTGCGCCGCCCTGACTATACTATCATTGCATTTTTTATATTGTATATATTTTTTTGGTTTTGTATTAGTATTTATTAAATTCATTCAGTTCAAGTAATATAGATATAATGTTACATCGCAAATGTTACAATGTAAATCAAATAAAGCACGGTTCATAAAGACAAATAATTATTCATAATACAGAAAAGTGTACAGAAATCATAGTATTTTACCTATTCATACTACAGGCGGCCAATAAAAATTAATTCATAAAGATATAAAACTTGGCCATTTAGGACCAATGAAAATTCACAAAGGTATCTTTTAGTAGTTATGAAAAATCATATGTTAATACCGATCCGGGATATCGATACTCTCT